>NC_044913.1:50301502-50601502 GCF_001633185.2 Quercus lobata
AAAAGCCTAACTTCCATTTAATTTGTAGCAAACACCCAATTTCTCTAAATTTTAGCTCTCCCTTTTGAATTCTGTCTTCTGTGTCCAAAAACATAAAGATTAATTTCCCAAATAACAAGGAAAATAGTAAAGAATTCAAGACTGGGTTTTTATTGAGCAAATCCTAAAAGCACTTTCCTTTCCTTTATTTCTTACTTCTTACAAACAAAAATGCTTCTCTAAGTCATCAATTACTATATTCTTCCTTAAACAGCTTGATTAAACCATGTTTTTCATCGAAAACTTTTCTGGGTATTTTCCCATAGAGGCAAACAGAGCTTTAGCAAGCAATTGCAGCACCCAAACCCACAAGTTAATTAAAACCCAGATGATAAGATTAAAAGCCAAATCAAATATAATATTTAATTTAAAAATACTAAGCCAATTAGTGGTAAAGGTTCAAGCTTTCAAATTCAATAACGAAAAAAAGCAAGCACAAAAATAAAACTTTGACGGAGAACTTACCTATACGCAGTAGATGTAGAACAAATCAATGAAACCAACTTGGCTCATGGTGAATCGATGAAACCTTCAGAGATAGAACAGCGAATCGGCGCTATAAGAACAACGAAATGTGAATCGACGACTCAAGATAGAACAGAGAGGAGATACCCACAACCCAGAGACCCATGCCGATCACAATTCGAAGTCACAAACCCACAACCTGATAGGTGACTCTAAGATAGAACAGAGAGGAGAGAGCGAACAAAAGGGGGAAAAAAAACTGGTAAAGGGACAAATTAGATCAGTGATGGTAGAGAGGAAATCTGTGGTGGCTCATATTCATGAATGGGAAGAGAATAGAGCAAAAGGGGAAAGGGAAGAAGAAAGAGTGTGGGAGAGTGGAGATGGAGGCACATATGTAGATCGGGCTGAAGGAGAAGAACAAAGAGATATGTGAAATAGTGGAGATGGAGGCGGTGAGGAATTGCTGAAGGAGAAGATGAAAGAGATATGAGAGAGAAAGAGGAATAAACAAAGAATAAATAATATGCCACACGCGTTCGGTACCGTGGCAAATTTGTCACGGTACTGTTCAATTTTGCAAAAAATATACCATATCCCACATCTGCTAAATGGGCTCAAATTGGGTTTGGTGTGGGATATGTGCCAAATATTTAGCATTTGGCACATATCCCACATCTACTGTGGGTGCTCTAAAGGAGGAGAATTGGATAGTGGGAGAAAGTTGTTTAACTATTTGGGAACTAAATAGGATCTAACAGATTCGGGTTTTCTGCCAAGAGTCTCGCAGCTTAGTGGGCATTACTTGGTCTCCTTTATGAGGAGAACCAAGATTCGTATCTCCCCTTCCCCGCTTATTGTAACAATTGAATTATTAAAAAAAGAATAACCGATTTTGGTTTTCGTGAGCCAGGTAGGTAGCTTTTAGAGTTTTAGTTTTATGCTTCATTTTAAAAATGTGACTCACTGTGCTGACGTTTAATCGGAAACTGAAAATTTTGGCTGTGAAATTTAGCAATAGTAGCCTCCTTGGATGACTTAAACTTGAGCTGTGCTTTTGGGTGCAATTGTGACCTTGTTTTTTGTTGGGTTCAATTACAGAAATGTACAACAATGTGGGGACCCAGCCTGGGTGCCAAGACCACCAGTAAATGCAGCAAGTGCTCCACCTAATCCATTTGGGAATGCATTTTATGGAGCTGGTTCTGGACTTATCAAAGGTGGATTATGGAGAGAAGATTTTAGGATCGAGCTCTGAATATGTGCAAAGCAATGTAAGCGGCATATACCGTTATGATTTAAGACGACATTCTTGTTTGAGCTTAGAAGGGATATAGTATTATGATAACTTGAATGTTGTCATGTTGGTATTATCAAGTTTGTTCTCAATCTTTTATTATTTGTGTATCTGTATGATGGATTAGAATGCACCTAAGCTCTAGAGGACACTGTCAGTGCGGTTATTGAAGTTGTCAATTAGACTTCTAGGTTACAACTATTTTTAAGGGAAATCAACAATCCTTTTAATGTAATATATGCAAAAGCTTAGGTGAAATTATGGTACTGAAGTACATACCCTATGGTTTGAATGATCTTTGGAGCTGTAGAATTGGCAAAGTTTGAATGTTGTCTTTTAAAACTGTCCGTGCAGGGGTAGTGCCGTAGTGTGATCTTCCATATAAATTCCAAAATAATTAAAAATTTCATTAGTTACTTTCCTTTTCAAATCAAAATATATGACTGCCTTCCTCTTCAACATTTGTTAGGGAAAACATAACACACCAAAAGTATGACTTAAAAACATATCACAATCACAACCATCAACAAATTCAGGATTGGGTTTGTAGATTTTTTTTTCAATCAATCTGGGTTAAACTGGGGTCAGGCACATGTATTCCTGTTATTCTGTTTCACTAAGCTCATATACTCCATTGCCTCCTTCACTATTTCTACCATTGTTATTTTCGACCTTCCTTTGCTCCATTTATCTCCAACTTGAAGTTGAAACCTAAAACATTTCGAAGTCATTTTTATTTAAGTTGTGCAAATTGCAAAATACATTAAAATTATCATTATTATTATTTTATGGATATCTGAAGGCCCTTGTAAGGCATTGCAAATTTAACAAAAACAGCAAAATTACATTTACCTTGGAATCAAGTTTGCTCGGAATTAGCCCAAAGCAAGAGAAAACAAAACCTGGGAATCAGTACCAAGCTAACAAAGGAGAAACTCCAACAATAAACATTATTACTCAAGCAAATTGTAAGACAACACTGATCCTTGGATTCTATAAATAGAGTTCCAAACTTATTGTCCTTTTAGGAAAAGAAAATAGTTTTAATAACCTAGTAAGAAAAGGAATTAAATTCCCTAAGCAAATTGGAAAAGAAAACAAGGTTTAACCAATTACATAACTTAAAGAAATTAAACAAATTGTAGACACCAGTTGATTAACCCTTAGGCCATACGTTAGCAGGCTCCATCCATAAGACCACTGGGTGGGCCGTTTTCTTCATGCTTTTGCATCAATAATTGGAGGCCTGTATCTAGTGTCTGCACAATAACTGTCATAAAATCATTGAGTTTGTCCTCTAAATATCTGGTTCTCTTATATTCGAATCTCCCATTCCCCATTTATTGTAACAATTGAATTATTAGAAAGAAAGAAAAATAGATTCTAGTTTTCGTGGGCTGGGTTAAGTAGCTTTTAGTTTTATGCTTCATTTTAAAATTGTGCCTTAATGTGCTGACATATAGAGTCCGTTTGGATTGAACTTATTGTTGTTGAAATTAAAAACTGAAAATTGAAAATACTGTAGCAAAATAATTTTTAAATGTATGAATAGTACTATAGGACCTATTTTTAATATTTTTTAATGCGTGAACAATGATGTGAACTGTGATAAACAATACGTGAATAGTGATTTTTGTCCTGTGTAGTGAACTCATGTGGTGTTACTGTTCACATGCAGGGAAAAAAAATAAAAATAAAATCTGAAAAGGCAGAATCTGAAAATGCAAACACTTACTCCAAACGGCATCATAATCAGAAACTGAAAATTTTGGTTTTGAAATTTAGCAATAGTAGTCTCCTTGGATGACTCAAACCTGAGCTGTGCTTTTGGGTTCAATTGTTACCTTGTTTTTTATTGGGTTCAATTACGGAAATGTACAGTTGAAAGGCAACATTAAAATGTGAATATTTTAACACCTCTTGGAGAACCGCTTCAACTGTGGCTGCTAGTGCTCACTTTTTTACAAACAGCTAGCATGTTCTACCGTCCAAATGGCATAAGTTCAAAGGCTATATAATTTTGATGGTTGTTCCTTGTTCGATGGAATTGATCTTGCCTGTGTAAAAGTGTGAGAGACCGCGCCCCCGGCCCATTTTTATAGGATGTTGGGCCAAACCCATGTGAATGGGTGGAGTCATGTTATTGCCTCTCAAAATGGAGGTTCGACTAGTTATATTTTTCCCTTTAGATTAAGGGTTTTACAATGGAGTCGTCACTTATTTAATTATTGGAAAAATAAGAAAACCATGAATGAAAAATTCCTCATTTTATTAATTTGAAATTGAATTTACATTGATCATAAGAAAATTACATGGCTTTGGTCCTAGATACAATCTAAGATAAAGTACATGGCTTTGTTTCCTAGTTACAATCTAAAAATCAAAAATTACATGGATAAACATTTGATCTACTAACCATTGATCTAAACTCGGAGGCTATGTTACAAGATGGGAAGGTGTTAGGCACCCGCCTTGCCCGGTGAAACCGGTCTTCTAGACTATAGTGGCCAACATTCATATCACATCATCCAATATGTCAATCAATTTGTATGTTGAATTTAATGTGTGCATTTGATAAACCCTAATTCAATTTATTAAGCATGACATTTGGATTGAAAAACAAACTCTAGTGAATGTGTGTGGATAGTGATAACCTAGATTCAAGGATTTGAAAGAATCACTAAACAAACATGTTTTTCATATTTTTGATGTGGATTTAAGATTAAATCTAGTAATATGTATGAACATGTGATGAACAACTAAGAACATGTGAAGAACACATAAGAACAATTAAGAACATTCAAACATATTCAAGAGAATTATCATACTTTAATCTTAAATTCTCATCATGGCAATATAAGCAAACAGTTAGGGAAGGAGATTATACCTTCATGCAAAATCCATATGATGGAGGAGGGGATTCTTGATGGAGGTCCTAAGGGTGGAGGAAAAGAAGAGCTAGGAGAGGGAGAGTGAGTCTCACTCAATACCTTGAGTCTTAGGAAAACCAAGATATGACAAGACTACTCAACTTTACTAGAACTCAAGAGAAGAGAAGAGATGAGGATTTTTTGTGTCTTTGGAATGAAGGAGAGGAGGGTTTATATAGTAGTGGTGGAGGAAATATGAATGGAAGACCATTTAATGAGAGTTGACAAGGAATCATAAACCTAGACCTCATTTTAGCCTTTGGGGAAATCTGGTGCATTAAATGGAAAGATTGGTGGGAGTGAGGAGCAAGCCAAAATTCGGTTTTCCCGTAGCTGCTGTCACAGCCCATAGAGCCAACTTTGAAAAATCATATCTGCCTCAATTCTGATCGGAATTGTCTCATTCTTGTACTCAAATTAAAGCCCCGGATGTCTAGTTTCTGAGAAAAGTAACCTCATTCACAGATTCAAAATATTCTGAGAGATATCAATGAAATGGTAAGCAGAGGTCATTTGTTAGAAAATGGTTTCAGCACAATTAACATTAATAGGTCCCCAAATTAGCTCCCAATTAACATTAAATGACTCCAATCACTCCCATTTCAGACTTAATTGGCTCTAAATTTACTCTAATTGAAAGATAATTGCACAAATTACTCATTGAATAATTAATGTTTAACTATCTAGTTAATTAGGTGTATGCAACTCTACCATAAAATGTAGTTCTAACCAATCAAATTATGACACACCATCGATCTCAAATTGATTATATTTATAACCAATTGAAATCAATTGTTCATAATCACATATAGTCAGATTCAATTTGTAATAGTGCATCTCAGCCATTAAAACTTGATTTGATGATAACTTTCAATCTAATGGTCCGATTAGGGCTCATGACCAATCGATTTGATCGTTACAACATCAAGATCATTTTGGTGAAATGAGATTAAGGATCTAATGACCAGAATCAAGATGCATATTTCCAATGTGAAATTACCCTTTTACCCTCCATGTGAGGTTAAATACGGGTTACAAAACAGGATGTCAACAAAAAGACACAAATTTTGTATTTCTTTCTTTGTTATTATTGTTAATGTAATTGATCTTGCCTATGTAAATTACATGATTGTTGTGTTTCAGCATCCTTGTAGAGTACTAGTTTTGTATCTCCACTCCAAAATTAATTTTATTGATCCTTGAACAAAATGCCTGGATGTTTGAAAGCCAACCATCAATAAATACTTCAATGGAAATTGGTTATCAATCTTTAGAAAGCATTCTATATAGGTTTATCATGATCTAGATTGTGTTAATGCTCATGCTAAACAAAGATTGTAAATTCTCTTGGGTAATAAAATGGATGTTTTGAAAGAATATTTTCAGTAGTGCACTGATGCTTTCTTACAAAATTTTGGACTTGAATGACTACGAAATTCTATAATTAATATACACATGTAACATATTGATTTCTTATGCATTAAACATCCAGAATGCTCATGACATCATTCTATATGGACTTTTTGGGTAATTGGATAACGTTCGTTTTTTGTCAATTAGCATGTTCAGTTGGTGAAACTTTCCTCGCTAGAATAAGGCAAAAGAGTTTTTTGTAGAGTTTTTAAACAGTTTTTTTTCCCCATCACATGGAGATTAATGAAGAATTTTTAAAGAATTTTTACTAATGAAGAAACAACATTCTGAAGTTTTATTTCTAAAATTTGTGTTCTAAGTTCCTCAGTTTTTACTTGATGCAATTTGCAAGTTCTAACATACTCATCATCCCATTTCCATTTGCTACCCCCAACTCTCGTTAAAAGCACCACTACTATCACCACCGCCAAGATCAACCTTCCTAGCATATATTGCCCTATGACTACGACTACAACCCGTTGATTGGCAACCATTTTGATTATGCATAGGTATCACTTCCTATTTCTTGTGCTACACAATTGGGTAGAAAATAGCTGTCACATTCATAATTATCTAATATTTTTCTATATTGTTACAGTACTTCTTACTACAAGTCTACGACAATGTTAACCCTCCATTTGATGCTCTTTCAAAAATTGAATTTAAGATTTGACATGATTATCAGTAGATCCTTCTTTACTAGTTCCTAATCATCTAAAGTTCCCTTCAGATTTCAAAAGAACCTATTGTTCGGGGTAATTTGCTCACTTGCCATGTGTTGCAAATCAGTTGATTTCTTCTAATGATCCGGATGGTATTCAAAGAGCTGAGTCCACTATTCACATCCACATAAATAATGAGGAAGGCTAGTGGTGCACTATTTAATTGCAGATCATCCTTGTCTGCAAATAATGAGATTTAAACATTGGCTATGAGAATTTGGAAAAATCGGATTAGAGTGAGTTGGAAGAGAAAAAGGAACACCCTTCTTTGTGTACCTAATATTGATTTCCGAGTGCACAAATAAAAAGATGTCCAAAGCAAGGAAACGCTATCAGTTTATGTTAGATCTTAGACATCAGATTACAACACTGAACTTTGGGAGATATTAACATATAACTCATAAAATTAAACTAATACACAAACAAAAAAAGATAGTTCTGAAACCGATGATTATTTGAGAGAGAATTACAAATTTATCAATAAAATTTGAAACAGTAGCGGTAAACAACACCAAAGAGTATTGAGTAAAACCAACATAAATAGTCGTTCCTGCAGTTCAGGCATCTTTCGTATGTCTATTATTACAACCGGCCTCAATTCCGTACGTAATGCCATTATGTCTGCAAGAAAAGATTCCAATATGATGCGGAAGCAATAGCTGCTGCCCGAACCATCACTTTTGCCTTTGATCTAGGTTTCTCTAACATTATTGCATAACCAACTCAATAACTTAAGAGGCATTAGGCGAAAATTTTGTGTATAATCTTTTATATATTTAAATAGTAATTAAATAATATTAATTAATTTTTTTTTAATTTAAAATCTATTTTTTATTTATTACATAATTTAATAAATTAATATTACTAAAATATAAATAAGTTGATATAATATATATCAAATTATTAATTGATATAATAATTAATAATAATCAATAAAGTAAAATTTTGCATTAAAAATATATATATATATTAATTTGAGTGGGTATGTATTGGACGTGGCCCATGTGGGTGAATGAGGGACACCTTTTTTTTTTTTTTTTTTTTTTTTGGGGAAAGGGGGTGGGTGAGGGAGTTTGTCGCTGTGTTGGTGGGGCCTAAAATTGTTTATCACCTTTTTAGATTTTATATAGAGTGTGTTAACGGGTACAGTAAAGTATCCGTTAACAATAATATTTTTTATTTTTTCGGACAAAATTTTATGTCTTTACTTGACCTTTATGTCAAATTACTTGACCTTTATGTCAAATTTTCAACTTTTTTTTTTGTTAGTACTACAGGGTGTTCATTTTGACGTTTTGACCAGTTTTTTTTTTTTTTTTTGTCTTTTTTTCACTTTAACAAGCACCAAACCGGTGCTTGATAACAAATCTCTATAAAATATTATATACTCAACAACTGTGCAGTGTTAAGTCCTGTCATTTTATCAAGCTTTGTGCAGTGTGTATTATACCCGTGCAGTGACAACAATGCTGTGGGGGTGTGAGCAGACTGTGTAAGTGTAAGAGTAAACTTGGCGTGTTCTCCTTGTCCCGTCAATCAAGTAGTTAAAAAAATATAACTTAAAATGATTGACTAAACTTATGAAAAAAGAACAAGAAACAAGATTCAGCGTGTTGTCTTTGTCCTGTCAATCAAGTACATTAAAAAACATAACTCAAAATGAATAACTGAACTTATATTAAAAGATCTAAAAAGAAAAGAAAAGAAAGGATATAGATAGAGAGGTAGGGGGATCGAAAGATGAGAGATTTGTCCAGATAATTACGTTCTATTATTAATAAATTTGTTTAGTATAAATTTTGATTTTAATATATTTTAAAAATGAGTTAATGAATTTATCTTTTAAAATTTAATTTCGTTAGTTTAAGTTTGCTATTTTTGTTTTTTTTTCTATTTAATTTTTTGTATTTTATGATATAATGGGACTGTTTTAATACATTTTACTGACTATTAAAATAACTAAAAATTTTCTTTTTGTAATTAAAATATATAGCTAAATATTACAAACACACACACATATATATATATATATATATATATATATATATATTTTTTTTTTCAAATGGAGCCTTCTTTTATTTGGAGGCCTTAGATAATTGCATCTATGGTTCAACTGGCAATTGCATCTATTACATCTTCCTTGTGTTAATATGGATTTACTCAGGTTTGTTTAATTCATTCTTATTTTTTAGAAAATGATCCATGTTTCTTAGGAATGCTCTTGACTCTTTTTTTTTTTTGATAAGAGGGATGCTCTTGACTTATTTAACGTATGTTGCATCTGAACTGGTAGCAACAGTAGGGGATAAATATGCCCAAATCACCTCCCTTAGTCAACCCCAAATTGCAAACCTAAAATTACCGCTTTTTCCGCCCAAAATCACCCCCTTTAAAAAATGGTCATGATACAAAAAATTGTAGTCGGTACCTTATATCTAATAACATTTTTTCTAAAAGTGAAAATATATATATAATTGTGCGATTGATTTGTGTATGTGTTTTTTTTTTTAAAGTGAGTTGTCATTTGACATATACAATAGAATTGTTAATATTTTATTTGATGTGAGAGAAATTTTCTCACCTATTTGAGAGTTTTAATGGAGGGAACAGAAAGTCAATTCCCTTATTTGAGAGTTTAAGTGGTAGAGAATGAAATGGATAAGAACGAATACTCATTCATCTGTATTTCCTTAAAATCTCAAATTTTCATTCCTCCGAAATTGTGAGAAATTTGAAAGAATGAAATTAGATTTAATGAATTTTTTTTACTAAAACTTTCGAAATACACTTATATATTCAACCATTTATTTTAAAATATAGTCCAATAGTAATATTGTTATAAAATAATTCCACTCATTTCCCTTTATTTTACTCCTAAATAAGGTTACATACATTCCATTTATTTACATTCTTTTTCATTTCTTTATTTTAAAATATCCAAATAAGGTTAGTCAACTCCATTTTATTTATTTCTCTTATTTAAATACATTCCATTTCATTGATTTCCTTTCCATAAGATTAGTGATATCTCCATACTCTTACTTTTCTTTTTAAATAGATTTCACATTTGGATCTATCAATATTGTGAGAAGGGTTTTGTGAAATTTGTACAAAAATTCTATACTCCAAGGGAAGTTGCATCATGCATCATTGATAGTGTGTGATTGTAATTTACTTCTAAATATCGAATTATTATGATTTCTGATAAAACTCCACGATCTATCCCACCACAATCATTTTCATGGTTCTCACTCTTCAAGTTCATAATATCATATAGGGCCCTTTGTTATCATCTTAAAATCTAAGGATTTAAAGCTGATGCTCATAAGAAAGTGCTTCCCACAAGATACAAAGAAGAGAGAGACTTGTACAATTGTAGGTGTGAAAGAAAAAGGAAAGAGGGGAAAAAGGAACTGGGGAAGAACGAGAAAGAGAAAGATAAAGAGAAAGAGAAGAGTCCCCCACTTACAGTGTTTGGTCAAATCATCTTAGTCTCACAATTTTTAATATATTTACAACAATGTTATTTAGAATGTTACTTAAAAATTAAAAACGGGTAGTTCTCAAAGTACGGTGTTTAAGGGGTGTTTGGTAGAGTTGTTTGAGAGTTGTTTGGAGTTTTTTGAAATACGTGTGGGTGAAAATATATGTAATATTGTTTAAAGTGTGAAAATTGTTGTTTAAACTTGGTGGCCAAAACAAGCCCTAAATATCCTAAATTAAGAACGGTAATTCAAACACTTTCAATCAAACTATTATCTGGGATCACATACCAACCAGGACACCGCCCATAATCAAACTAAATTGCAAAGAGGATGTTTAGAGAAAATAGAGAGAGTGTTTGTTAGGTGGATAGGTGTGAAATAATAATAAAAGTGAGAAAATTATTATTTAAATAAAAGACAATATATAATAGATAATCTGATATTGGTGTTTTTGCAAAATATTTATGTAAAATAGAAAAAATAAGTTGTTATACTAAAATTTGCCTCATCGCATGTGCTTTGTGCCTTTGATAAGACTCTTTTTTATTTTTTTATTTTGGGTTTGGTAATATCATGTTTAAAAGTAAGATTGAGATAGTGTCACAGTTTTTAGGATATTCTCTATATAAGTTTCTTTTTTCCCTAATCGGTTATTTGTCTAAAAAAATATATAATATAACCAAGAGTTTTTTTTTTTTTTTTTTAAATTTATAAATTTAAGAAAGAGATAAGGTAACGTGGAATAATGTTTAAAAGTGAGATAAAAATAATGTCCTATTTTTTAGGATCTTTCTCTACATGAGAGTTGATAAATGCTGGAAAATTTGAATTTAAAATAAAAGGTGGTAATTCAAATTGGAGATGAGAAATAAAAAAGCCTAAAACTTAGGAACTTTTTTTAAAAAATAGTAAATTACTCTTTTAATAAATTTATTTTTTTAATTTAAAATTATATAACTAAAAGATAAGGGTATTATAGAGAATTTAAGAATTTGTTTAAAGATATTTTCATAAGCAAGATTTTGAAATTCAATTAGAGAATCTTGTTATTAGTAGTATAGATGGACAAAAAATTTTAGACAAATTAATGTAAATGCTTTCATAAATGCAATACAATAAATTTTTTGTTAGTACTATTCTCAAATCTAATCTACACTATAAACCTATTGATTAGATTTTGGTGCTTCTATATAAAGTCAACGAAGATTTTAAATCCTCATTAAGAGTTAACATTTAAAGAAAGTGTGAATTTAAATATGAAAATATATGGTATGAGACTGAAAACTCGTAGTCAGATTTAAAAGTACTCGAGTTGTCATAGTATGGTGTGATTTTTTTTTTTTTTAATTGAGTCTTTGTAGCTGTTGGCTGTTAATCCCAGTGTGCATTTATGGGATTAGCATAATATTGAAATATACGAAGCTGCATTGGTGAGGTTATTGAGATCAAGCACAGACAAACTGCAATACTGGAAATCAGCACAGGCTTCGAATGCTCTTATGTTACAAGTCGTAAAGTATAAGTTGTGTATAAACTAGTTGTCGTTTAGTCCGTATTTAATTATTATTTTTTTTATTTGAGAAGAATAGTCTGTATTTTTCCTCAAAAAAAAAAAGAAAAAAGAAAAAAAAAAAGAATAGTCTGTATTTAATTAGCAGTGTAGTTAGTGGTTAGTAACACGTGTCCTTAGTTGACTAGTTCCTTGTTAGTTGGAAGTTATTTTTATAATCAGTTATTCTTTCCTTATTTCCGCTTTCTAACCTGATATATAAACAGTGTGTTTGTAATCAATTTATTCAATGAAGAGTTATCAAAAAAAAAAAATTATTCAATGAAGCATTTTCTTCACCATCACAAAAAGCTCTCTCCATCTCTCTCTCTCTTTCTCTCTCTGAAACTCTTCCTCTTAGCTTTGCAACTCCATTATTAAAGCTTTGAGCTTTGCTGATTTTTGCGCATCTAATTCATTTAGTACGGTAACAGTTAATCATCCGTTAATCAATGTTGGTCTCTAGCCATTATTTATTTTTTTATTTTTTGATCAGAAACAAGTGAAATCATTTCATTTATTCTCAAAGCTGGTTTACATCTGACATAACCTCAGAATATATCATATGTGGAGTTTCCTCCATCTTCTATCGTTAACAACTTTTCACTTCGGAAATTATGAAAAATTTTGTGGCCTAGAGTTATTGATATTTCTATAGATATATTTGAGCTATTGCACGGTCTTTCTTACCTTTTTTTCTTTTTCTTTTTTTGGTGAGAAACCACCCCAGGATGAGGGGGAGTCTTTCTTACTTATATAGTAAGATCAATATAAGATGGATTCGGTTAATGTGTGCCTTAAGGGCACACATTAAACTTTCTATTTTTGAAAATATTTTATTAAGAATTAAAAAAATTATCATTACTTTTTTAATTTTCAAAAAAAATTTTTAAAAAATAAAAATTAATATATACCCTTAAAATATACATCAATTAAATCCATATAAGATTTCCGAATCCACACTAAGGGCCACGTCAATAAAATCCATATAAGATTTCCGAATCTACAAGGGAAAAAATACTTTATCACTTGATTGGTACGATTTAGAATGGGGCCAAATCATTATTTATCTGCAAAGTTCCTTAAAATCCGAGCTATAACTTCTTTCAAAATCAACAACAACCAAAAAAAAAAAAAAAAAAACCTTCTTTATCCATAATTCCAATTCCGAATGCTGAGGTCAGAAAAAAACAAGAAGAAAAAAGTAGCGATTCTTTTCAATCATAATTGCAATATGAGATATATATGTGGGCTACACGCAAGACTGGAAGAAGATGGGATTAAAAAGGCTAAAAGTGCTGAAATTTCACCGATTTAGAATGCCTCTCTTCAGTCTTCACCTATGAAGCACGGATGTATTTCAGGACTCGGATGTGGGTGTAAAATTCAGTAATTTTTAAAAATATAGGATACGGGTGTAGAGGGACTCGACGATTAAAAAAATATTAAAAATATTTTTATTTATATTTTTTTATATATTTTTACTATTAAAATATTCTTAAAAAATACATTAATATACTTGATTCATAAAACAAAGAAAGAAGAAGGCAAGAAACACATCTGAGGTCAGAATTTCGGCTGCTCCAACGAGTTTCACGGCATATTTCGGCATGTTTCGGCTGTTTCCGGCCTGTTTCAGCCGTATCAGTCGCTGATCGATACGGACCGATATGGCTGATAAGGCCCAATTCTGGCCGAATTAGCCCGGTTCGGCTCGAATCTTAAAAAAAAAAAAAAAAAAAAAAAAAAAAAAAAAAAAAAAAAAAAAAAAACTCAGACGCGGCATCGACGCGGGGTCAACCGCGTCGAAAGCCGCTTCCCGCGTCGCGCCGTGTCGAACTCGGGTGCGGCACCCTTCCAGCAACATCCATGCTTTCTAGGTCTTCACTCTCTCTCTCTCTGGACCCGCCCCAACAGCTAGTCGGCAACCCTTCAAATCAAACTCAGATTTTTACTTTCCCATGCCTTGGGTCATGAATCATGGTTTAGGGTTTCAAGACTATACTTGGCTACACTTACTAAAATCAAAATCAGATTTTCCATACTCCTCCTTACTCGGCTTAGCCTCAAGGTTGAAACACTCTCAACCTTCATCTCTCTCTCTTATAAATTGGTCTTTTCTGTTTGTTCTTCCTTATCTCTGCTCTCTAGTTTCTCTAGTAATTTTGAAATCTCTCTTTTTTATTTTGAAACAAACAAAGCCCTTTACTCTCCTTTACATCAAAATCTTTCCAGTTTCTTTACTCCACCGGGTTGCTGGTTGCTGTTGCCACCACCTCACACCCCACCAGACGCCGCCGCCTCGCTTTGTTTCCACATTGCACCACGGGTCCTCTCAGCCTCTCAAATTCGACTTCCTAGTCTCAGATCAGGTAAAGTTTCTTCCTTTTTCATCCCTCTTTTTCTGTATTTTGTGTTTGTGATATGGGTTTATCATCTGCTCAAATTTTTTTTCTTTTTGATAAGTAATATAAATCATCTGAAAAGCAATATAAGGGATCTTGTTCAAATGATATAAAACTTAAAGATTAGGGACCAAAACTAATCAAGTGATTGGATTCAAAGTTGAAATCCTAAATTTTTTTTATTTGTTAGTCAAAGATTTGATTAATCACTTTTCAAGTATGAAACCCCTAATTTAAATATGTTTGTTTGTGCTATCATTTTTCGTAGACTTGAATTATCACTTTTCTAAGTTTGCATTGTGTTTATTTTTGTTGTACTCGTTACCATCAGACATGATACTTGGTTTTATTCATTACTTTAGTGTTACAGACAGGCATTATTTTAGTCTTTTGGAAAAGCTGACATATGCCTAGAGAAAGTCAATCCAAACTGCACTAAAAAAAAGGTATGGCCATATGTTGCAGTTGTTTTTCCCAACCTAGATAGAGATTTTAGATTTGCAAATCCTTCTTAGATACTGAATTCTTCTTTGTGTTATTTTCATCGGGACAGGCTCCTCTCCAGTTTTAATATCTCCTGTTGTCTCCCGTTTTTATACGGATGACTGA
This sequence comes from Quercus lobata, assembly GCF_001633185.2. Classification (NCBI taxonomy): domain Eukaryota; kingdom Viridiplantae; phylum Streptophyta; class Magnoliopsida; order Fagales; family Fagaceae; genus Quercus; species Quercus lobata. The sequence goes on from NC_044913.1 coordinate 50,316,417, forward strand.
CACTTGGCAAGTAAAAGATCCAAGGGCGAAAAAGACCATATCTCTTTCTTCCTCCAGCCTCTGTTTCCAGTTTCCACAAAAATTTTTGATTTTCTCTCCATTTGTCTTTTTTTTTTCCTCTCTCCAACATCATTACAACCACCTGATCAACAAAGGCATCAAGACCATAGCTTTCCGGAGAAGAATGGAAAAAAGGAAGATCTGATCTTGAGAAAAAAATCAAGAAAATGCTTTCCTTCAAATCTTTTCACTAGAGACTATTCTATGTTTGGTTGGTTTTCTTCAAGTCATTTTCTTGTGTGCCCAGTGATTTCTTAGCAAAAGAGGGGCTGTACAAGACAACATATATGGATTAAAAAGTTGCAGAACCCAAATTTTGATAAAACCCATCAACTGCGATTAAAATGATGAGCACCCAAAACCAAATCTTTTCCGTCATGAGAATCAAAGCAACATCAAAATCCTTGAAATCCTTGAAGACCCATCATGAATGAGACTTTGCCCAAACAACACTCTCATCTCCATTAGAACCCAAATCCCTTAAAACCCAGCCCATCCACAAAAACAAAAGCAAAAAGTAATGACAGATCTGAAGAGATAAGAGATAGGGACTGTAATTTTGTAGAGAAAAAGGGAATTGAGAGAAAGGCTCAAGCAATAGTTTTAATGATAGAGAGAGAAGGGCGAGGAACAACAAAGTGAAGAATGAGATGTGAGAGAAAGACAAATGGATAGAAAATCTAAAATTGCCATGGAAAGAGATGTTGGAGGAAGAAAGAGAAGTGAGTTTTTTTTAGCCCTTGGATCTTTTACTTGCCAACTGTCAGTCATCCGTGTAAAAACAGGAGACAACAGGAGATATTAAAACTGGAGAGGAGCCTGTCCCATTTTCATCGACTCCCAAACATGAATTTTGGTTGTGATTCCAATTTTAAAAAACAAAATTAAAAGCAGAAGTTGAGAAACCCAGTACTTAATAATAATAATTATTATAATAAAAAAATCAAACAAAAACTGCGGAATCCAAACAAGTCATTTTCCCGGATTGGTAAACTAATGACGCAATGCCACTGAAAAATAATGACGTAATATTTATGAGATATGGTTGTTGTCTTTTCTATATATACCCTCCTGGGTTTCATTTGGTTACTGTGAGAAGTGAGAACTTAGAAAAATTGACCACATTAACTATTGATATTTATGTATTGAAATTTTAAATCCTGGTTCCTTCAGCTGCTGAACATTAATAACTGCGGTAAGCTTTTGTAACATTTCCTACTTAAGTTTCTTTGTCTATCAATCTATTTATTTATTTTCTCATTATTATCTTACTGAAATAACATTGTTTGTGACATTTAAAATTATATATAAACCAGATTGTACTTTGTGTTTATGCACAAAACGTTTAATGTACCTCTCCCCAAAAAAATTAATGCACCATTTAATATAATTAACGTAACAAAGTAAACGTGTTTATCCTATTAGTAATGTCAAATAAAAATAGTGTTATATATAATACTTTTCCTTTATGGTTTATTAACAATTGCTTTAAGGGCAACTGTTAACATGATCCCTAAAATTATATGCAAACTAGATTGTAATTCTGTTTCTGCACAAAAAGATTTAACACTAATAATAATGAGGTGGTTTTATCTAGAAGCTTGTTTGGATGGAAAGGGAAGTAGAGGTTTAATGAGCCTTGTTTTGATGCAAAAAAACATTTAACAATAGTAATAAAGTGGTGGTTTTACCTAGAAGCTTGTTTGGTTGGGAAGAGAAGTGGAGGTTTAATGAACCTTGTTTTGATGTTTTTTAAGGTGTGAAGAGGGGGGGTTTTGGATGGGTATGCTAATTCCCAAGTCCTATCCCCCTCATCGGTGGCGGCTTTAGGATATTTTTTCTAGGGGGTCAATAAGAAGATGAATCTTAGACAAGAGATGAATCTTTGATAAGAGATATATCTTGTAGTTTATGAAGATTATTTATTACAAATATGTCCACAGTGCTGGCAAGATAATAAAAAATAAACTATTAGTTCATTTGGCATATTGATTTATAGTACAAAGAACATGCTAATTATTGTTGTTAAAAAGAAATCCCAATTATTATTGCTAATTCATCTATTATTTCAAAATACAGTAAACATATTAATTGTTATTGCTACATGAATCCTAATTATTATTGCTCAGAATTCTTTTATCTATTGGTTTGCCTTTACTTCTTACAATTATTTTAGTTTGTCTCAATTATATGGAACTTTTATTCTTTTTTTCTCAATATTTGCTTCTTTCATGTGAGTCTTTGCTTATTTTATAATTTTGGCATAAAGTTAGATAAGTTAGATGGGCATTTGTGCAAGGTTGGGGACAAACTAATTAGGAGAGAGAAAGAAAGTAGAAAAATAAAATAAAATAATCTCTTAAATAAATTAGGGTAGTTGATGTGGCCATCGATAAATTTTAAAGATTACATGGATTGTAGTGATTATTTTAACCTTTAGATCTTATTGAAATTTATGGTTTAAAAGATGTGGTAACTTTTGTGGAGTTATACTTGTAATTTTAAGCAATGTTATACCATTCAATAACTTGTTATAGAATTCAAGTTTTGAAAATCTCATCGTTGAATTGTATGTACTATTTGTTCTTAACATTCATGCCTTTTTTTTTGTCAGTTCAATATTATTTACCATTTGATCCATAAAGTCATCTTTTATGCATTATTTTAAACTCCAAAAACTTGAAATTAAATAATTAATTGATGACATGATAATTAATCTTTGATCACCTTAAAATTTATCAAGAGTGGAGAATATACAAAGATAATGTAATTTAACAGTGGATTTGTCATAATTCACATCCAAGTAAAAAATAGTGAGTGATATAACATTGCTAAAGGTTACGCTAGGTATAACTTGAACTCAACTAATAATTATGTACATATTTCGAATTGAGTCTTCTTATATTGTCTAAGTTTAGATACTTAAATTTGCATGCAAATATAATTGACACATAATTAGAATTTGATAAGAAATCTAGAGATACTCGACATCAATTTATGGAATAGTTAAAATGACATTTAGCATGAAATTGGAATGTAATTTAGAGTCTTTCATTGAACTTTCTCTCCGCCTTTTTTTAATATATTATATTATATATGATATATGGCCATCCGCCTTAATTTAATATATTTAATATAGGCAAAAATGTAAAACTGACCTTCTAACTTTCACATTTTTTCATTTCAGTCTTTTAACTTTCAGTTTTATTAATTCAGTCTTCTAATTTTCAATTTTTGTCAATTCAAGGCTCCGTTACAAATCTATTACTGCTGCCACTACTCCCACCAAAACAACGCCATTTTGCATTTTTTTTTAATTAAAAAAAAGAAAAGAAAAACTAAACACCTCGCTAAATCAAAACGACGTCCCTTGGATCAAATCAAAACCAAAGGATTCCAATCCCTAACTTTGAGAGAGTGAGAGAGAGAGAGAGAGACGGTTTGAGAGAGAGGGAGATTGAGTTCACTAGTGACTGAGTTTGCTGCCCCTGCTCATCGTGTAAACCACCTCACTGCTCTGCCTTGCCTTATCGTAGCTTCTCCTCGCCTGTCCTTGGGTCGGTTCGTGGTGCCGGACGTGTGCAAGAAGAGTGCCACGTCAGACGGATCGTTCACGAGTTCCTTAACAGCCTCTGAAATTGGTGGTAATAGAGTTTCCGATACTAATACTCGATGTGCCGTCTGAGAGCGTGGCGGTCACGTGAGGGAGTTTCAACTTGGAAGCGGCGGATTGAGCCGGTTGAAGTCCTTCTTTTGGTGTAATCAAAAGCTTCGACTCAAAGTCGGAAAGGTAAAACTCAAACTCCTCCATTGTGTAAGCCAGGTTCAACGGCACCGCTATGGCTCGACTTCGAATCACTACCAAGAACATCACCACAAACTGCACAAAACCAAAAATAAAAAAGTTAGAATTTTAAATTTTGTTTATTGTGTTTGGTTAGTGAGAAAATGAAGGAAAATAAGAAAGAAAGAAAATTGAGTGTTTACCTCGATAGTGTTGGGAAAAGAGAGTGACAACATTGCCGGGATGGATTCCGGAGGCGAGTAAGAGAGTGGCGTGATCGACGAGGTGTTGTAATTTTCTTATTTTCTTTTACTTCCAAACTTAAAAAAAAAAAAAAAAAAAAAAAAAAAAAAAAAAAAAAACCACATTCCAAACGGTGTTGTTTTGGTGGGTGTAATGGCAGTAATAACAAATTTGTAATGGAACTTTGAATTGATAAAAATTGAAAGTTAGATAACTGAATTGACAAAATTGAAAGTTAGAGTATTAAAATAAAAAAAAAAATAAAAAAAAAATAAAAAAAAAAAAAAGGTAAAAGTTAGAGGGTTTTGCATTTTTGCTTTTAATATATTATGCATATTCAATTTGTTCTAAACCTGTACTTCTAATGCTAGAGGCTCTTGTCTTTGTTAAGGAGGACAACTTGGAAATGGAACAATCAGCTAGTAAGGAAATTCAACTAGCAACTGCTTCAACAAATAATGAAGATCAAAATACTGAAAAGGAAGCAGACATTTCAGGTGGAAATGAAAAAAAAAATGATGACTTGATAATTGAAATTAGCAAAATAGTCAAAAGGAAGGAAATTCAATTATTAGAAGAGTGTCGTATCTACAGACTTCCACGCTACCTTCGAAAATGGAATGAAGAAGCCTACACTCCTCAGGTTATTTCAATTGGCCCGTATCACCACGAAAACCAAAGATTGAAAGCCATGGAAGAGCATAAAGAGAGGTACTTCAGGAGTTTCATGAAACGGAGTGAGAGAAGCTTGGAGTATTTGGTAGGAACGGTAAGGGAAATGGAAGAACGCATTCGCAGGTGTTATGAAGAGACTATTGATCTTACCAGCGATTGCTTTGTGAAAATGATATTGCTGGATGCGTGCTTCATTCTTGAGCTTTTATTCCGACGAAGTTCATTAAGTTTGACAAGTCATGACGATTCTATGGTTGTGGAACCAAGGGCTGCTGCTGTGAAGGTTGACTTGCTATTATTTGAAAATCAGCTTCCATTCTTTGTTATTAAGAATCTACAGCACCTTGCATTTCCGTCTCTCTCCGATGCATTCTTTTTTAAGAATATTTTTTCCTACTTTGACGTGTTCACCGACATTCAATATAGGCAGCCCAGGCCCAATGCGGAAATTGCACACTTCACCGATCTTCTTAGAACCTTCATGTTACCCTCACCCGAGGAGTTACCCGAAAGAATCACTGAACATCCGAAGCTTTTGTACTCCGCAACACAACTCCACAAGGCAGGAGTAAAGTTCCGGCTTGGTAAAAGTGAACGCTCTTTTCAAATAAAATTTGAAGATGGTGTGGTGGAAATCCCAAAATTAGTAATAGAGGGTGTGACGGAAGTTGTTATCCGAAACGTTATGGCATTAGAACAAACTTGCTATATAGGAAATGCGTACTTTACTGATTACTTTCTCTTCATGGATTATCTTATCAATTCCAGAAAAGATGTGGATTTACTTACCAAAAAAAAAATCTTGGTCAATTACCTAGGCGACAACAATGCAGTAATGTCCATGATTAACAATCTCAACAAAGGAATCGTATCCGAAACGGCGAGAGTTGATTACTGTAATCTCTATGAAGAATTGAATAGGTTCTATGAGAAATCTTGGCACCGCTGGGAGGCGACATTGAAAAGTGAATATTTTAGCACCCCTTGGAGGTTCGCTTCAACAGTGGCTGCTATTGTTCTTCTGCTGCTCACTTTTATGCAAACAGCAAGTTCTATGATTGATCTTCTGTCTTCACGAAGTAACATGGGTTCAAAGACTTAATAATTATGATGGTTGTTCCCCTGTTCGTTGGAATTGACGTTGCTTATGTAAAATACCCAAATTATATATTTCGTTCTATGTTATTATTTCTAATGTAATTGATCTTGCCGATGTAAAATACGCTAGTGTTGTGTTTCAAAATCCTTGTAGGGTACTAGTTTTGTATTTCAAAATCCTCTTCTTTTTTTTCTTTTTTTTTGGTTGAATAGTTCATCGTTTGTTTCTCAAAAAGAAAAAAAAAAAAAGTGTCCGAAGCTTTAAGCTGGGCCTCACGGGCTGGGTTTTTGTCTTCCCTTTTGGGCCGCTCATAAAACAGACCGAAATACTTGTGGTTCTTCTTTATTTGAGTGTTGGCCCAATTAATTTAATGACTCAATTCTGAACGAATTCAATCCTGAGAATTATTTTGACCGGCCGTTGGTATGGGTTAAAGGCTTTGGAAGTTTGGGGGCATTGTTTTATATTAATTGATAAAATTTGTGGTTAATATAGTGGACCTGATTTTAGTAAGAACTGGTATTTAATAAAGTCTACTATCGTTCTGTATAAATATAGTGGTGGATCTTAATATAATGGACCTGATTTTGTATAAATAAAGTTTACTATTTGTTCAGCTCATAAAAAAAAAAAAAAAAAAAAAAAAAAACCCTATCTTATTTCTATTTAATACCTTCTTGTAATATTATTCAGCTTTAGATCTATTAAATTTTTACTTGATATGTACAATCAAATTTCAAGCTATAGTGTTCATTCGATTGCTCTTATTATTAGGTTAAGACATTAATTAATTGTTGATGTAGAGTCTATAAATGAGATTCAAACCTCAAATATCTTATTTAAGCAATAAATTTTATTAGTTGAATCAACTTTATTTATTTAAAAAAAAATCCATGAGACTGCCTGGAGATCATGTGCATTATTACGACTTTGTTTTAACTTGTAAGTGCCCCACCACTACTTTATCGTTAAACATTGTTTCATTATGCTTATCTTGTTTTTCAATTGAATAACTGTCGGATTGGCCCATGTATAAATAAACATTTTTTTTAAGACAGTTTTAACGTATAACATCCATTCCAAGAAATATTTCATATTTATTGACTTTTTGTTCGAAAAATTAATTTCTGTGTAGCTTAAAATAGAACTCATATACCATTTCTTTACTCTATCCAGAATTCTCGATTGAGAACCAGCTATTAATTCCACTTATTTTTCTTTTCTTTTTTATTTTATTTTTTTACTCTTTACCCATAAATTTATATTTAAATATCACATTTTCTTTTTTATAAATATGTTTAATAGAAAAATTTGTCAGATTTACACTTTTAAGCACAAAAATTATCAACATTAGCTAACCTAAAATTTTGCAAATTTCTATAGTTACTACAATAATCGTTTATATTTACATGACTACTATTCATATGTATTTTATATTTCATTGTTTTTTATCTCTCAGCTAAGATAATCTCTCTCTCTCTCTCCAAACACATAAAATGTATTCTAATAAAATATAATGTAAAATAGATAATCTGATGTAGAGTGCTTTGAAATGTGATATGTAAAATAGAAAAAATAAGTTTTTATGCTAAAATTGACAAAAAATTGTTTACACCAATTGATGCAATTACTCTTATGCATTGTAGACAAGCCCAACCTCTCCCTCCCACTTCCCTAGCATTTAAATTCCCAACTTTACAACTTTGTTTTTTTTTTTTTTTTTTAAATAATTCTATAATTAAAGCGAGGGGTTTTTTTTTTTTTTTTTTTTTGAAAACGGACTAAACTTTCATTCATTTAAATGCAGCAAGTCATTATACAGAGCATCTAACGCAAGGGAGGGACTATCCTCCAACCAATACATATCGTCGACCACATGTTTTGCAAATCTAGCTAAGGAATGCGCCACTGAGTTGGCACCCCGCTTAACATGACTGAAAGACACTATACGTAGACCATTTGCAAGCCATTTGATGTCCTGAATAACATGACCCAGCCTTGACATGTCTTCCCCTGAAGCTGAGACAATTTGCATAACATTTTTGTTATCTCCCTCAATGACCAAGTCTGTGAACCCAGCATCAATAGCAAACTCGAGTGCCTTTCTACAAGCCATAATTTCAGCTTCTAAACTGTCAAAAACGGGAGGGCCTCTTGCTGACATAGCGGCCATGACCTCGCCCCTCACATTCCGTATCATTGCCCCAACGCCTGAGCATCTCAACTCCGAAGAAATTGCCGCATCGAAGTTCAACTTGTAGACCGGTTCTGGAGGAGGATTCCAGACGTCACTGCCTGAGTTTATTTCTGACCTTTGCAACTGTCCCTGAGCTTGATGGTAGTCCTCCAAGTATTCCATTGCCCTCTTGTTCAACCACCTCGGATCCTTTAACTGACCTCCATGTGCCACCGTGTTCCTTTGGTTCCAGATAAGCCAAGATTGAACTAAAAATAACTCAAACTCAGCTGTGGATAATCTCCCAATCAATTCATGGAATAGTTGGAGTACATCCTGTTGATCTTGGCAGCATTTTTGTAATTTGATCATGCTACCCGACCAAACACCTTTCGCCACTGCACATTCCCACAAAGCATGGATCCCTGTTTCGGCCATCCTTGAACAGAGTATACATCCATCATCCTCTAAGATTCTTCTTAGCACTAGATTGTCACGGGTAGGTAAGATATTGTGGCAAGCTCTCCAACCGAACACCTTTATTTTATTTGGTACCCTTAGCTTCCAAAGTTTGGACCATACCTGACTTTCTTTCGGACCAGAGGAGCATTCCGCCCAGTCTTTATTTTTGAGACTCTGTTTTGCAACGTGATAGCCCGATTTTACAGAGTATACTCCTTTCTTGTTATGTACCCAAACTATGGCATCCTGTGTGTGTCTGTGACTCAGAGGAATACGTAGAATGGCATCCGCATCCTCCTTGTGGAACTTTGCACCAATGAAGTCCCTTCTCCACCATTTTAGGTCCGGGTCAATAAGATCAGATACATACCAATCCCTTCCTACCTCACCAGGGGGGTGAATCACTCCATTGGTTGGGTGGTTTGGAATCCACTTGTCAGATAGGATCTTAATGTCAGCACCATCACCAACCCTCCAGCAGCATCCCCGCTCTAGGATCGGTTTTGCTGCCATAATGCTCTCCCACACATAAGAGCTATTTGGGGAATCTGAAGCATCCATGAAATGACATCTTGGAAAATATCTAGCCTTAAAGCAATGGTACAGCAGTGAATCACGTTCCTGTATAAGCCTCCACCCTTGCTTGGCTAACATGGCCAAGTTGAAAGAACTAAGATCTCGAAATCACATACCTCCCAAACTCTTAGGTTCAGTGAGTTTGCTCCAGCTCTTCCAATGAATTTTCCTCTCACTTCCCACCTGCCCCCACCAAAACCTGGCACACATTGCATCCAATTCTTCACATAATTTTTTTGGTAGATGGAACACCCCTATGGAGTATGTGGGAATTGACTAAGCCACTGCCTTTATTAGCACTTCCTTCCCCGCCCTAGAAAGCATCTTGCCCTTCCATTCCTGAAGCTTCTTCCACACCCGGTCTTTAAGATTGGAGAAAGTGTGGTATTTAGCTTGACCCACCAAGGTAGGCAGGCCCAAGTAGGTATCAAAACGTTCCACTTCTTTCACACCCAACACATCTTTTATCCAATTTTTTTGTTCCAAGACTGTATTGCCACTAAAATACACCGAAGATTTCTCCAAATTAATGGACTGTCCCGAGGCGCTAGCATATACTTGCAAAATCTCTTTAACCTCCTTCACCTCTTGTTTGTTGGCTTGGCAAAATAATAGAGAGTCATCTGCAAAAAGTAAATTAGAAATTAGTGGCGCCCTTCTGCAGATAGATACTCCTTTTATCCGCCTCTCCATTTCATCTTTTTGTAACAAGGAAGTAAATCCCTCTGTACACAAAAGAAACAAATAAGGTGAGAGAGGATCTCCTTGTCGGAGACCTCTAGATGGGATAATATTTCCATAAGGTGTGCCATTAATGATTACACAGCCTATCACTCTATCCACCCACATCGTCGGAAAGCCCAATTTTTCCATAATACCACGAAGAAAATCCCATTCCACACGGTCATACGCCTTACTAATATCAAGTTTTAGTGCACATGAGCCCTTATTCCCCTTTTTCCTCCCATGCATAGTATGCAGAGTCTCATATGCCACTAAGACATTATCAGTGATTAGACGACCCGGTACAAAGGCACTTTGTGTTGGAGATATAACATAGGGGAGGATTTGCTTCAATCTATTAGCTAATACCTTGGAAATGATTTTATAAATGACATTACACAAGCTGATGGGTCGGAAATCAGAAATTTTTTGGGGAGATTTTATTTCAGGCAACATAGCGAGGGGTTTTGAATCTAAAGATCTCTATTTAAAACAACAAAATTTGTTAGTTGAACTATAAGACTCTTGGTATTGTATTCTTAAACCAACAGTATAAATTAATTAAACTTTTTTCCTTTAAGTTCTAACTCTCATGTTGAACAAAAACTATAGAATTAGCTGACTTTCTATTGTTATATTATATTTGAGCAATTCACTTTCTTTCTTGCTTTTATACTAAGATCAATATAAGATTTCAAAATCAACAAGGAAAAAAAAAACTATCATCTAGTTCATCAAAAAAAAAAAAAAAAAAAAAATACAATCATCTGATTGGCATGATCTAGAACGTGGGCCAAGCCATTATTTATATGCAAAGTTCATTAACAACCGAGCTATTTTTTCTCAATCATCGATGCAATACGAGATTTACTCTTTCAAAACCAACAAAAAGAGAACCTTTTTAGGGCCAAAATCAGGAATTAAGCCCATTTTCCAAACAATATAATTGGTAGGCGCTGTTACAAAACTATATTTTTCACTAACATCTCAAGTTTAAAAGACTCGATTTAAGGCTAATAAATCGAGTCTCAAACACTTGGTTTCAATGTTCTCATCACGTCTGATTTGGCATTTTTTCCACGTGGCTCCACCTGGAAATCGAGTCTCTAACACTTGATTTATAAGCCTAGCTCTCTCATGTACTGATTATTAATCTAGAAAAGAATTTTATATTTTCAGATCAACATGGCACTCTAATTTTAATAAAACTAAATAAAAGAAAAATAAAAAAAAATGTTGGATAACATAGAAATCAAAACGTGGCAATGTCATTCAATACCCCCCTACCTCCACTTTCTTTTCATCTTATCTGTTTACCTCATTGTTCTCTACTTTTCAAACTTTTCTTTTGTCTTCATCAGTTTTTAAGTTTAACTCTACTCTCTCTTCTGCAAATATGGAAGACTAAAGCATCAACGACAACGCTAAGGTGTAATCTACCAAAAAAATTTACCTTTTGTGTTGGGGAGCATAAGTAGGATTTCTTTCTAGTAATTGACTAAGAATGTTTTTCTCTTTTTTCCCTTAATTTTATTCCTATATATGAATCGGTCGGTACAGTTTATGGGTCGGTTTTGAAAATCAGCTTAAAAAAAAATAGGCAAAGCAACTTAATACCTTAAAGAAAAGCTCTTCAAGATTTATTTTTGACCATTCCCCTTAATCAAATCTATTCACAATTGAAAAAAAAAAAAAAAAAAAAAAAAAAAAAAAAAAAAAAAAAAAAAAAAAAAAAAAAGTGATTGGTAATCTTGAACTTTAAGATCAAGGCCTGAAAAAGCCCTAAGTAAAAGAAAATTGACTTGAATATACTTTGTGAAAAACTCCCTCTTTGATTCACTAGAAATAGTGAATTTTATTGTTTTCCCGTGGGATTTCTGTGTGTTGAAAATATACCATGTAAGGCTACTTATAGTGTGAAAATAGGGGTTTGGAATGACTCCCAGACGATGTGGGATTCATTCTAAACCTCAAATTAATGTAGAAAACTTATCTTATTTAAGTTTCTAGAATTCGCTATGCGTGTGCAAGATCGGGCTTGCGTGCACAGGCTGATTTTTGCGTGCTCATAGCCAGGGTTTCCTTGGCCTTATTTTTCCAAAAATAAATTTATTTGCTCATTAATCAACATTTCTCAAATCAATTTAACATCTAATTAAACCCTAAACTAATCTTGGGTCTTAGAATTCAGTATCATTGAGAAATAGGGGCCCGAGTCATAAAGGGTGTAAATGTGGTGTCTACAATACCTAAAAGTTTGTAAGCCAACCATCAATAAATACTTCATTGGTCGAGTTAAAAAATACATAAGTTTGATATAGTGCTACTTGGTGTCGTAGCTTATCAATCTTTAGAAAGCATTCTATAATCTGTACAGCTTAACATGAATCATGATCAAGATTATGTCTGTAGTGGGTTCCAGTTAGCTCAACTAATAAACTCTCTAATAGTTGAATAAGAGATCTGAGGTTCAATTCTCGTCTACACCAAAAATTGATTGGTGTCTTGATATGATGATAAAAAGTTATTATCAGAAGCAGATGCTATAGGTTGAAACTCTACAAAAAGAAAAAAAGAAAAAAAAAGCTTTGAGCTAGGCCTTATGGGTTGGGCTTATGTCTTTTTTTTTTTGGGCTGCTCATAAAATAAACCAAAACACTTGTGGTCCCTCTTTATTTGAGTGTTAACCCAATTTATTCCATGATCCAAATCTGAACTAATTCAATACTGGGAATTGTTTTGAATGGTTAACGCTTTGATAATTTGAAAGCTTTGTTTTGTGAATGGGCTATTGAGTTAAATTTGGGTTTTATTTCATTTTATACAATTTGTGTGCTTTAACGGTTAATTTATTGGGCCTGATTTTAGTAAAAAGTGGTATTTAATTTTCATGGGTATTCGACTATGGGCTCTTAGAATTGTTGGTCTGTTCAAAAAATAAAAAACTCTCCAACACGGTAACATCTATCAAACGAGTTCCATTCAGATTTCATAACAAGAACCTATCAAAATATAAAATATAAAATAAAAAAGGCAAGGCCATCAGGTGTGGCATTTTATTCATCATCAAGACGCCCTTCTTTTGATGGCCTTGTCACATAGTTTAGCCTCTAAAGGCAACACCTGTTTAGAGGACAAGATAAACTATGTGACAAATGCTTGTTTATTTATTTATATTTTTCCTTGTGGTTTCTCGGCAACCAAACGGAGCATTTGGGGTTTTTTGGTTTCTAAAATTTTGTATATTATGTTTGAAATGGTTTGTATTTATGCTTTGGAATTGAATTGTTTTGTTTTTGTTTTGCTATGTGTGTCAATTTGTTATTGGTCCATTGACGCAAAATAGAGAAGCACCAAACAATACGAACCAGTGCGGTTGCACATGCGTGGCACGTGCTACAACCTTTTTTATTTAGAGCACTCTCTGATTTGTTAAAATTTCTCTCTCTTTATTCTTTTTTTTGGTAAAAAGAGAGGAAAATTATATTACATAAAATTAGTAGTTACAACCCGACTGACTTGGTTATACAAAACAGCATTAGCATCATTAGATAAGACCTCCATAATATCAAAAGGGGGGTGTCATATAGTAAACAAAAGGTTCAGACAGACTATGGCCAAGTTTAGCAAGGAAATCAATGGCTTTATTGGTCTCCTTATAGCAATGTTGCAGCTGGACTTCCTGGAAAGCTTGAAGAATGGTCCTGCAAGTATCCACAATGGGTTGGGTTAGCCGATTGGTGGCTTTAGTGTTAGATAACAGATTAACAACTTCAAGGGCATCCACATTAACAATGAGCTTTTCAACACACATATTTCTAACCATAGAAAGGCCATCCTTTAAGGCCCATAGCTCAGCCAAAAGGCAGTTAGTAGTGCCAATTTTTTTAGTGAAGCCTTGCACCCATGAACCACATGAAGATCTGTTTGAGTTTGACGAAAGTAGGGCTGTCCACGGGTCGGGTCAGGTCGGTTTTGGACCCAACCCAGACCCGACCCTCCGGCGTCGGGTGGAAGGCGGAGGGATCCTAAACTGACCGCCGGCGTCACTCGGTCGGGTCGGTTTTGGGTTCGAGTGGTGTTCGGGTCGGTTCGGTCGGTGTTAAGAGTCATCGGATCCTGCAAACGTCACCGGAATCTTCAAAAACTTCGTCGGAATCTGCAAAAACCCAGTAGATATGCACCCAAAATCGCCGAAATCAGCCTGGATCTCCTCGAATCTCGCCGGATCTCACCAAATATGGTCGAGATCTTGCTTGGATCTCCTCGAATGTCGCCAGATCTCACCAAATCTCGCTTGAATGTCACTGGATTTTGCCAGATTTCGCTTGAATGTCGTCGGATATTGCCAAATTTGTATATAACGTCGGTCAGGTCGGGTGGCTCGGGTTTTGGAGAAGAAAACCCACCACTCGACCTGCCGGCGTCAGGTCTTGGGGTCAGAAACCCGTCACCGACCGTTGGAGTGGTCGGTTCGGACGGTTGCCGGTTTGGGTTCAGGCGGGTTGGTCGGGTTCCGGGTTGGGTTGGACACCCCTAGACGAAAGCCACATGAATTATGAATTTTCTCTCTTAGATTTTGTAGATTTATTGAATTAATGGCTATTTCATTTTCGCTCGTAAATGAACTTAGGTTTTAGTTTCATTTTGGTACTGTAGGTATTGTATTTAATGGCCATTTTTTAAAAAAAATAATAATTTTGGATTGCATCGAGTTCCTATTAATCTGTTTTGGAAAAGAAAAATGAAAAAAAGGGTTTGGGATAGGAAGAATAAGGTTGTGAAATGAGAAGAATGTTGTTGTGCATTGAATTACAGCGAATGTATTTGGGTTGAAAAGGGGTTAGGGTAATATGTTGAGTGAGATTTTTAAGAGATACAATGACGATAAAAACAAAACCTTAGTCCCAAAATTATGAGACTAGTTGCAGGAGTTAGGGTGGCGGGGATTTAAATGTAGGTTCTCCTAAGGGGGAGAATTGGATAGTTGGAGAAAGTTGTTTAACTACTTGGGAACTAAATAGGATTTAGCAGATTCGGGTTTTCTGCCAAGAGCCTTGTAGCTTAGTGGGCATTACTTGGTCTCCTTTATGAACCAAGATTCGTATCTCCCCTTCCCTGCTGACGTTTAATCGGAAACTGAAAATTTTGGTTGTGAAATTTAGCAATAGTAGCCTCCTTGGATGACTTAAACTTGAGCTGTGCTTTTGGGTGCAATTGTGACCTTGTTTTTTTTTGGGTTCAATTACAGAAATGTACAGCAATGTGGGGACCCATCCTAGGGTGCCAAGACCACCAATAAATGCAGCATATGCTCCGCCTAATCCATTTGGGAATGCATTTTATGGAGCTGGTTCTGGGCTTATTAGGGGTAAATTGGGTGCATATGGAGAGAAAATTTTAGGATCGAGCTCTGAATATGTGCAAAGCAATGTAAGTGGCATATACTGTTATGATTTAAGACAACATTCTTGTTTGAGCTTACAAGGGATATAATATTATGATAACTTGAATGTTGTCATGTTGGTATTATCAAGTTTGTTCTCAATCTTTTATTATTTGTGTATCCGTATGATGGATTAGAATGCACTTAAGCTCTAGAGGACACTGTCAGTGCGGTTATTGAAGTTGTCAATTAGACTTCTAGGTTGCAACTATTTTTGAGGGAAATCAACATCTTTTTAATGTAATATGCAAAAGCTTAGGCTAAATTATGGTACTGAAGTACATACCCTATGATCTGAATGATCTTGGGAGCTGTAGAATTAGCAAAGTTTGAACTTTGTCTTTTAAAACTGTCTATGTAGGGGTAGTGTGATCTTCCATATAAATTCCAAAGAAAATAAAAAATTTCATTAGTTACTTTCCTTTTCAAATCAAAATATATGACAGCCTTCCTCTTTAACATTTGTTAGGGAAAACATAACACACCAAAAGTAATACTTAAAAACACATCACAATCACAACCATCAACGAACTCTTAATCTTAACAAATTCAGGATTGGGTTTGTAGATATTTTTTTCAATCAATCTGGGTTAAACCAGGGTCAGGCACATATATTCCTATTATTCTGTCCCACTAAGCTCATATACTCCATGACCTCCTTCAATACTTCTACCCTTGTTATTTTCGACCTTCCTTTGCTCCATTTCTCTCCAACTTGAAGTTGAAACCTAAAACATTTCGAAGTCATTTTTATTTAAGTTGTGCAAAATACATTAAAATTGAATTTATTATTATTATTATTATTTTTTATGGATATCTGAAGGCCCTTGTATTATAACTAAGGCATCACAAATTTAACAAAAACAGCAAAATTACATTTACCTGGGAATCAAGTTTGCTAAGAATTAGCCCAAAGCAAGAGAAAACAAAACCTGGGAATCAGTACCAAGCTAACAAAGGAAAAACTCCAACAATAAACTTTATTAATCAAGTAAATTGTAAAACAACATTGATCCTTGGATAAATTTATTTGATTTATCCTTGAACAAAATGCCTGGATATTTGAAAGCCAACCATCAATAAATACTTCATCGGAAATTGGTTATCAATCTTTAGAAAGCATTCTATACAGGTTTATCATGATCAAGATTGTGTTAATGCTCATGCTAAACAAAGATTGTAAATTCCTCCCTTGGGTAATAAAATGGATGTTTTGAAAGAATAATTTCAGTAGTGCACTGATGCTTTCTGACAAAATTTACAGGTTTATCATGATCAAGATTGTGTTAATGCTCATGCTAAACAAAGGTTGTAAATTCCTCCCTTGGGTAATAAAATGGATGTTTTGAAAGAATAATTTCAGTAGTGCACTGATGCTTTCTGACAAAATTTTGTACTTGAATGACTAGGAAATTCTATAATTAATATACACATGTAACACACTGATTTCTTATGCATTAAGCATCCAGAATGCTCAAGACATCATTCTATATGGAATTTTTGAGTAATTGGTTAATGTTCGTTTTTTGTCAATCAGCCTGTTCAGTTGGTGAAACTTTCCTCGCTAGAATAGGGCGAAAGAGTTTTTTGTGTATAGTTTTTAAAGAGGTTTTTTTTCCCATCACATGGGAATTAATGAAGAGTTTTTTCTAATGAAGAAACAACATTCTAAAGTTTTATTTCTAAAATTTGTATTCTAAGTTCCTCAGTTTTTACTTGTTGCAATTTGCAAGTTGTAACATACTTATCATCCCATTGCCATTTGCTACCCCCAACTCTTGTTAAAAGCACCACTACTATCACCACTGCCAATATCACCCTTCATAGCATATATTGCCCCCATGGCTACCACCACAACCCGTTGATTGGCAAACAATTTGATTGTAACATACTGATCATCTTATATCTTGTGCTAAACAATTGGGCAGAACGTAGCTTTCACATTCATAATGATCTATATTGTTACTGTACTTACTACAAGTCTACAACAATGTTAACCCTCCATTTGATGCTCTTTCGAAAATTGAATTTAGGATTTGACATGAGTATCATTAGATCCTTCTTCACTAGTTCCAAATCATCTTGAGTTCCCTTAAGATTTCAGAAGAACCTATTGTGTCGGGTAATTTACTCACTTGCCATGTGTTGCAAATCGGTTTATTTCTTCTAATGATCCGGATAGTAGTCAAAGAGCCGAGTCCACTATTCACATCCACATAAATAATGAGGAAAGCTAGTGGTGCACCCTTTAATCGCAGATCATCCTTGTCTGCAAATAGGGAAGTAAGAACTTGCATAAGAAAACCTTCACAACATGATGAGATTTAAACGTTAGGTTTGAGATTTGGAAAAATGGGGAAGATTAAGTTGGAAGAGAAAAGGAACACCTCCTTTGTGTACCCAATATTGATTTCCGAGTGCACAAATAAAACGATGTCCAAAGCAAGGAAACGCAATCAGTTTATGTTAGATGATCTAAGACATCAGATTACAACACTGAACTTTGGGAGATGTTAACATATAACTCATAAAATTAAACTAATACATAAACAAAAAAAGATAAATTCTGCAACTGATGATTAATTGAGAAAGAATTACAAATAAATCAATGAAATTTGAAATAGTGGCGGCAAGTGAAAGGCTGAATTTGTGTGAAAACACAAAAAATTATTTAGACTCCCAAATAAAAAATTACGGCTCAGTTGATTTTACTTTAATTTAAACTAAGTGCGGAATAAAGTAAATGCGAGCGAACAGACAATGTAACTACCCTAAGCCATATTTATCAAATATCAACAATAAAATGAAAGCTAAAAGAGTAGGAAGAAGGATGCAAACACAAAATAACACCGCGATGTGTTATCAAAGAAGAAACCGAAGAAGCGAAAAATCTCTCCGTCGCCCTCCAAGCGATAAATCGATTCACTAGAGAATAAGTTGGAGTATACGAATAACAAAAGACCCTCCAAACCTAGTCTACCCCATGTACTTGAGCCCTCCAAGCTCCTGCTACCAATTGATTTAACGAAACCTTGTCTTCTCTAACTCTCTAGATCACGCAATTCAGCCCGATGGCATCCACCAAACAAATGGTTTCTTCCAATGCTTCCCAGCAACTCCAAAACCTCATTTTCCAAAACCTCATTTTATGCTTAGGATGAGGGCAGTAAGTGTTTGGGCTATCAACCTCTCAAGGATTTGGATATGGAGAGGTAGTAGTTAAGGAAAACTACAATGGATTGTGTAGAGGATTTTGGGTATGACAATCTCTAACTCTCAAGGGTTATGGCTAGGGTTTTCTCTCTAAAAAGCACTCCTCTCAATATGCGGGTAATGATGGTATATATAGTGTAAGTGAAAACATAGTGGAGTAGATATGCCAAAATAGCAAAACAGAAAGTTTCGTGAGTATCTCGCGAGAAGGCCTTACCCACGAAATACTCAAGAAAACCAGTTGTCATAACTCTTCACATTCCTGTCATGTGCTGTGCACATGGCTTCACTTAGCAGGAAGTCTTCTCACAAGCTACCTGCGAAAACTCTTTTGATCTTCAATGTTGTCTTGAGTCTTCACACTCTCTCTCACACACAACCTATACAATGAAATCCCACATAAAATACAGGATACATTAGATTGAACAAAATTACAATCAGATTTGGCATGGAATTAAAGCCAACACAAAATAGTTGTAAATCATAACTTTACAGTAAGCAATGCCATGACCGAATTTACTAACAAAGAGTAGTGAGTAAAACCAATGCAAATACTCGTTCCTGCAAGTCAGGCATCTTCCCACTAGTCTATTATTACAACAAGCCTCAATCCCATATGTAATGCCACTAAGTCTGCAAGAAAATATTCCAAAATGATGCGGAAGTAATAGCTGCTGTTAGAACTATCACCTTTGCCTCTGATCTGGGTTTCTCTAACATTATTGTTGAAGGAGACTCCAAGATAGTTATCAAAGCCTTCTAGAGTGAGGATTCTTTTCCTTCCTTTGGGCATTTAGTTTCTGCTGTTAAGCTCATTGTTGAGTCCTTTAATTAGATTTCTTTTCCACATACTCGTAGAGCAGGTAATGCTTTAACTCATAACCTAGTTATCATGTAAGACATGTTACTTGTTATTGTGGATGGAGGATGTTCCACCACATCTTCATAACAATTCACCTCAATGGTAAATAATCAATATCTAACTTCTTATATATAAATGCAGAAGTTTTGCCCTACAATTAAGGTTGTGTTGCCATATAAGAAAAAAAAAACTTATCTAAAATTTTGCCATGTATACAATTTAAAAGTTACAAAATTACCACATGTTGCACCATTTGAGGGCTTTAAATTTTATTTGTTTACTGTGCTAAACAAAGAGAGAGAGAGAGAGAGAGAGAGAGAGAGAGATCTGAGAGATCTATTTGTAAACTACAGAAACTTCATGTGGGAGAGTATGAGCTTCTGCCATATAGTGTTCTCTTTGATAACAAAATTTTTTTCACATAAACTCTTTACTCTCAAAAAACAAAAAAAAAAAAAAAAAAAAAAAAAAAAAAAAAGAGAAGAATTCTTTATTTTCTTAGATTCATTGTATCAAGACATTCTTTAAGTGCCACATCAGAGATAAGAACTCATTAAAATTTAAAAGATAAGAATTCTTTATGTTATCGGGTTCATTGTTTTATAACTTTCCTCTCCTTCACAAAGTACAAAACTTTGTGTTTCCACTTACTATTTTCACCTATTGCATTTTTGCTATTTTATATATACCTACCCATAGTCTTTAATCTTCGTGCCATAGGTTAGGTGCTTTTTTATTTTCTTTTAACCCTCATAATTTCTTGGTATCTTTGTAATTTTTTACTATTATTTAGTGTGGTATTGGTATGAGCCTCGACCATAGCCTTGATCACATTGTTTTGATGATTTTGATCTGACACATTTTAGTGGCTGATTATCATTTACAGTCATAGTTGCTGTATACTACTTGTTATAACTCATAAGGACAAGGGTTTTGAAGGAGATAATGAGACTATCAAAGCTTGAGCACAAGTTGAACTTTGTAGTTCGTACGTGCAATCTATTCATGGTCTGCCGTCTTAGTTCCAATTCAGCTCAGAATTAGGTGTAACGGTTGTGTTAGGATCATAGTATGGAGGAATACAAGTACTGAAGCAGATTAATTAATGTGTGTAATGTGATTACTATATTGTTTCACACATAATATGAACTTACTCAGGATGGTTTAATTCATTTATTTTTTTTAGAAAATGATCCATGTATCTTGGGGATGTGAGAAACCGTGATCTCAGCCCACCGGATCTGTCGAGCTTGACCCACATGAATGGATAAGATTGTAGTTGTTGAAAATAATAGATAAAGCCAGTTTAGCGCCAAAAAAAAAAAAAAAAAAAAAGAAGAAGAAGAAGAAGATAAAGCCGTAGAAAAAGACAAAAAAAGTTATAGAAAAATTTCAAAAGATATGTTAACTCTCACAACCCTATTTTTAACACTTTAGACCCACATGAATGGATAAGATCGTAATTGTCAATAGATAAAGCCGTAAAAAAATACAAAAAAGTTATAGAAAAATTTCAAAAGAGTTGTTAACTGTCACAACCCTATTTTTAACACTTCAGAGACAGCTGGCCATTGCTCCTTTCTCTATGCCAAGGTTAATGGCCCGCCGCTAATAATGCAAACGTGAATGGCTGACCCGTGAAAACAATGCAAAGGTACCGACTTATTCCTTTTAAAGACAGCTGGCTGTTGCACCTTTAAATTAAAAAATAAAAACAAAAGCTGTCAGAGCCATGGAAGAAAAATATCTCAGAATTTTTTATTACATTAACGCTAAGAACACATAGAAATGTATAATTTTATACCACAATTTGCTATATGATAAGTTGTAAGCGGTGAATATGTCTCTCCATAATGCACCATCACACATCTACCAGCTACATCTCACCATACAATTCAATTATGTATGTTTCCAGAACTGTGCATTTTTATGTATCCTAACGTTACAATGACCCTCAAACGTGTTTCATGAAGTTTATATACATACAAATTAATTATTGTGGCAAGAAAATATATGATGTAAGGCCAACGAGAGATAGTGACGTAATATTTATGAGGTACAATTGTTGTCTTTTTTATATATACCTTCCTGGGTTTCTTTGGGTTGCTGTGAGAGGTGAGAACTTAGAAAAATAGATAGCATGAGCTGTTGATAGTAGTTGGACTTCTAAAGCATTGTTCTTTCAGCTGCTGCACATTAATAACCGAGGTAGGCTTTCCTAACATGTCCTACTCAAGTTCCTTTGCGTATCAATCTATTTATTTATTTATTTTCTCAAAAAAAATCTTCTTCTTTCTTTGTCTCATTATTATCTTGCTGAAATAACATTGTCTACACATATAAAATTATATACAAATTAGATTGTAATTTGTGTTTATACACAAAAACATTTAACAATAACGATAACGATGTGATTTTATCTAGAAGCTTGTTTGGATGGAGAGAGAAGTAGAGGTTCAACGAACCTCACTTAGATGTTTTTTAAAGTGGGAGGAGGGTGGGATTTGGCGGGGTATCCTAAGTACTAACCCCTCTTTTTTTTTTTTTGAGAAATAATTACAACATGCTGCGAACCCCGCAGCTCGAACCCTTAACCCCTCTTTCTTAACTCCCCTACTTAGTGCCCGTTTGGATCTACTTATAAGCTAACTTATTGTTTATTTTTTCTATTATTTATGATTTTCATGTGAGTTACATATTCCTTTTATTTAACTTTTTATCTTTTATCTGCTATATTTTTAGCAAAAAATTAAATAAATTGTTTCCAATCGGATACTTAGACGATTTTTTTTTTCCTTTAGAGCATTCATATTGATATGGATATAATAGAAAAATGTGTTAAATTTACACTTTAAAGTCTAAAATTACCCACATCAGTTAAGTTAAAATTATGTAAATATCTATAGTTATTATAGTAACCGTGTATATTTACACGATGGCTAATCATTTGTATATTACATTTTTTTTTCACCTCAAATATGCTCTCTCTCTCTCTCTCTCTCTCTCTCTCTCTCTCTCTCTCTCTCTCTCTCTCTCTCTCTCTCTCTCTCCAAACACATAAAATGTTGTGTAAAATAGATAATCGGATGTTGAGTGTTTTGCAAAGTGGTTATGTGAAATAGAAAGAGTAGGTTTTCATTTTAAAATAGACAAAAAATTTTGCACCAACTGATGCGAATACTCTTACGCAGACAAGCCCAAACCCCTTTTTATTATTAATGCATTAAATTAAATATTTCCATAAAAATATTTCATTTCCCAATTTTTTTCTGCTTTTCATCTCGAATTTCAAATTCCCACCATAACAATGGTACTGTTACAACTTTTTTTTTAATAATTTAATAATTAAAGTGAGGGGATTTTAATTCTGAAGATCTCTATTGAAAATACCAAGATTTGTCAGTTGAACTTCAAAACTCTTGATATCGTACTCTCAAACCAACAATATAAATTAATTAAAATTTTGTCTTCTAACTCTCATGTAGAACAAAAACTATAGGATCAATTTTATTTTTACAGACCATCATTAATGTAGGATTCTATACTTCTAGAATAATACTATAGACATCATAATTTTCACATTTTTTTTAATAATAGTTAGGTGGGTTTTTAACTTTTTATTGTTTCTCATCAAGGTTCATCACTAACTTCATATCATCATCTATCATTAACCACTTGTCACTATGGAAATTATGAAAAATTTTGCGGGTCTAGAGTTATTGATATTTCTATAGTTATATTTAAGCTATTGCACATTATTTCTTACTTTTATACTAAGGTCAATAAAAGATTTCATAATCAACAGGGGAAAAAATAATCTGTCATCTGATTGGCACGATCTAGAATGGGGCCAAATCATTATTTATCTACAAAGTTCCTTAACAACCAAGCTATTTTTTCTTTCAAAACCAACACACAAAAAAAGAAAAAGAAAAAAAGAAAACATCTTTATCCATAATTCTAATTCCAAATGCAAAGGTTAATGAACTAGAGATTCTATTCAGCAAAAAAAAAAAAAAAAAAAAAAAAAAAAAAAAAAAAAAAAAAAGAGAAGAAGAAGAAGAAGATTCGGATATGATGTAATGCCACTGGAGAAATAGAGACGCAGTACTATGGGATGGGTTTTTTTTTAATACATACAAAATGTTTTGCACAATTTTACAAATATTCTATTTTTTTAACATAACATAGAAATTATAATTTTGAGCTTAGAAAAAAGTTAACTACTTTTAGAAATTTTTAATGTAAAGAGAAAAAGTAATTTATTTTTCTGATGACTTTTTATATTTTTTATTCTCATAAAAGTGAAGTCAAAATTTTTAAAAAATAACTTATTAACAATTGTCTTAAAAGTATTATTAACTTTATTTATATTGGAAATGCTTCAAGTTTGAATTGATGATGGCTACATTGGTTAATGTTTTCTTACTCATTGTGTGCAAAAGTAAAAATTCTACTCTTATACACAATCTTTGATCAAATCAGTAAGAGGGGTGGGTAGGTGATAATAAACTTAATAAAAATCCCATCATTTTGGCCCCTCTTGCATGTCTCTCTTTTCTTAAACATATGTCCTCCTTCCAATAATAAAAATGAAGGAAGACAGCTGCTAAGGCAGATTCCCTCAGTCATAAAAAAACGAAAAAGACAAACAAGAGGAACAATATGGTCAACGCTCACCATGGCTGATGCTAAGGATGTGCCGATCTTTCTGTCAATCATTTCCTTTAAAATTTTCTTTAATTAGTGCCAATGGCAGAGTGACACGCAAGGGCTAGAAAGCACTGACACGGCTCCAAGGTCGTCGTATCGGAGTTCGACGCGGCGTCCGGCGTCCAACACGACAACTCTCCCCTTTTTTTCTTTTTTCTTTTTTTTTGATTCGTGCTGACTCGGCCAAATTCGTGCCAATTTGGGCCAAAACAGGCCGATTCGGGTGGAAATGGGAATCAATACGACCAAAACAACCACTGAAACATGTCGATATGGTTGAAATGGCCATCGAAACAAGCCGATATGGTCAATTCCAACTGAAACAGCCACCGAAATAGGCCGATACGGCCGATTTTCTCCGAAACAGGCTGAAATAGGTAACGGCTTCTACTTCATGTGACCTTGTGAGAGGAAAAAAAAAAAAAAAAAAGGAAGAAGAAGATGAGAAGACACAAAAAAAAAAAAAAAAAAAAAAAAAAAAAAAAAAAAAAAGAAGGATGGAAGAAGAATAAAGGTATGTAACAAAAGAATATAAATTAAGGAGGTGGAAAAGTCAATTATTTAATGTAGGTGGGCTTGGGAATTGGCAAATGAGTAAAGGAACCTTCTTGAAATGTGGTTTTTTGTTTACAATTACCAAAAATATTGATTTTATTAAAAACAAATCATAAATAAGTATTTTTTAATAATAAATTCTACCATTTATTTGAATTTTTTTGTATAAAAATATTAAATTCACTATGTAAAAATATTATTAATAATTTTTTAATCGTCGAGTCTCGCCGCACCAGCACCCGCACCCACACCCTCCTTTTCCAAAAATTGCTGAGTTCCGCACCCGCACTCGAGTCCCAAAATGTATCGTGTTTCATGGCGCAAGGGTGGGGGGGCCAAGGCCCCCCAAAATTTTAAAAAATTATTAATAATATGTATATTATTTACTGTATGGACTCAATTTGCAACGACCCCAAACGGGTATTGGGTTCGCACATTAAAGGCCCAAACAATAAAATTTGTAGAGCGTGGGTTTGAAAGGCTAGGCCTTGGTCACCAGGCAGCGGTTCGGGTGGCTCCGGTCACCGAACCTCGTCCGAGG
Source organism: Quercus lobata (assembly GCF_001633185.2). Lineage (NCBI taxonomy): Eukaryota > Viridiplantae > Streptophyta > Magnoliopsida > Fagales > Fagaceae > Quercus > Quercus lobata. Next base: position 50,341,545 of record NC_044913.1, read on the forward strand.
AGTTTATGGAGCTTCGTGCTCTTATCATCCTCCTTTTTCTAGGACTCCATTGTTTGGGAAACAGGTTGTCCCCCCCCCCTTCCTGTATTGCTTCTCTTTCTTTTTTATACTAGCATTTACCCTCTCTCCAGTGTCCACGTGTAAGTTCAATTTTTCTGGGGTTAAGACTTGTCCTATTAGCCCATACTTAGAGTGGTTGGGGGTGGTTGTAAAAACTGAAGAATATGGTCCTGTCAGGCGCAGAGTTCTTTATTACAGTATTGGCAGCCTTTTACTTGCCCGCTCCTGCACTGTGCTCACCCTTTCTTTTACGGGCATTATGGGATGCCGAGTACAAGATCGCCCTCGGCAATATCCTTAGGCCGTTCTGGACTTTCATTATGCGTCCTCGGCAATATCCCTCCTCGGCCCTGGCCTTCGGCCCAGGCCTTCGACCTTAATATAAAGTGGGTCAAGGTCATAAATTCTATGACCCCACAATAGCCCCTCAAAATCCTACTGTCCGACCTCTTGGTCAGAGATGAGGGTTTTGGTGATGCTAGGCCTTTATCATGATTTGTCTAGCTTTGCCCTTCATTAATGTCGGTGTCTCTTCACCTGCCTAGGAAATGCGCCGGGTTACGAGACATTCTTTTAGATTTACTCACGATATGCTCCTGCCGTTTCAATGTACGAGGCGCGTCTTTAATAAGTTTCCTTTACAAGGCCACTCAAATCCGACGGTTATAGACGGCGTTGCGAGTTGAGTGGATACTATCTCGTTTGCAGCTCTTCTTGGAAATCTGTATAGATTAAATGCCACCAAACTTGCCTTCCATATAAGAAGCAAGGTAGGAGGTCGCTTCCTTTACATACAGACCCTTCAGTCTTTCTAAAGTCCCAAACCTCCAGCTACGCTCAAAGTTTTCCTTATCAGCGCAATCAAACTTTAGAGTGTGATATGTTTGAGTTAAAAGCGGGGGTGAAGGAACCACATCCTCTCCAGAAGCACCGGATCCCTCCGAAACTTAAGATGGCTCGGTCAGGACAAGGTAGACAGAGGCTTAAGACATTTTTCCTTTTCCTTCAGCCAAAATTCGAAGCAGGTGTTAATCGCATCAAATTTTTGGTGCAACGGAGCTGGGTTTGCTCATCATCAGTACCATCCGCTCTCTTTCGAGCATAGCTAATATGACACCTGTGTGATAGGAGTTAGGGCTGATGTGGGGATCAAGCATCCCCGCTTCTTCCTCTCTTCCTTCACTGGTGCCTCCTTTTGCCTCCGCTTCTTCTTCTTTCCCATCACCGGGTCCATCTTGGTGCTTTTACTTCTTCTTCTTCTTCTCCTTCTCTTCCATCAATAGGGTCACCCTGTAATACATAATCGCTATTGGAGCAGAGTTTAGAAGGATTCATCGTTTCCTTTTTTATTTTTGCTTTTGTAATCAACTTTTAATATAGGCTTGTCTAAGCTCTTCATTGTACGCTGTACTACTTCTTTATATTAATAAAAGATGACATTATTTTATTCTATGTATTCTTTCTTTTCTGCAATAGTTATACTATGAATGAATGTGCTATTATATAATTATTTCTTATTCTAAACGATATTCAGGGCAGAAACCCTCGTTAAGAAAAAGATAATATTCTGAACTTATTGAAACTACTCGGCACAATAATACCGACCTGAAAAAGGTTACATATACAAGACTGACCGAAATAACAGCTGAACGCTCGGTACTGTGCATGAGGTAATCCTCCGAGGATGGGTAACCCAAAATGAACTGCCCGTGCGGGTCGCCAAGTACTAGGGTGCTTTGCCACATTCCTAATAACCTTCATAGCCTTAGCCATTTTTGGCATCTGGTCCGAGGATCGAAGTACGGTCGTACCAGACTTAAACGCTCGTTTACATCAGTTCCCTTAGAGCTAAGGATCTGAGGACAGGTCGGGATCTTCATTCTGTCCAGGACTTAATCCGACTTTTAATAAATAATCTTCCCGTAGGTCTAAATAACCTAGAATTCTCCTTAAGTAGTTGGTTTCCCCATACATTTGAGTCCGAGGACCATGCAATACCTTGATTCTGTCCAAAACTTAGCTTTTTAAGTAGTTGGTTTCCTTATAGGTTTGAGTCCGAGGACCATGCAATACCTTGGTTTTGTCCAAAACTTAGCTTTTTAAGTAGTTAGTTTCCCCATAGGCTTAAGTCTAAGGACCAAGCAATACCTTGGTTCTGTCCAAAACTTAGCTTTTTAAGTAGTTAGTTTCCCTATAAGTTTGAGTCCGAGGACCATGCAATACCTTGGTTCTGTCCAAAACTTAGCTTTTTAAGTAGTTGGTTTCCTTATAGGTTTAAGTCCGAGGACCATGCAATACCTTGGTTCTGTCCAAAACTTAGCTTTTTAAGTAGTTTATTTCCCCATAGGTTTGAGTCCGAAAACCATGCAATACCTTGATTCTGTCCAAAACTTAGCTTTTTAAGTAGTTGATTTCCCCATAGGTTTGAGTCCCAGGACCATGCAATACCTTGGTTCTGTCCAAAACTTAGCTTTTTAAGTAGTTGGTTTCCCCATAGGTTTGCGTCTGAAAACCATGCAATACCTTGGTTCTATCAAAAACTTAGCTTTTTAAGTAGTTGGTTTCCCCATAAGTTTGAGTCCGAGGACCATGCAATACCTTGGTTCTGTCTAAAACTTAGCTTTTTAAGTAATTGGATTCCCTATAAGTTTGAGTCCGAGGACCATGCAATACCTTGATTCTGTCAAAAACTTAGCTTTTTAAGTAGTATGGGGGGGGGGTTTAGCCCCTTGGGAGATTAGCCTCTCGGTTAAGGTGTGGGACGTTGATCCGACGTTGGAAACCCCTAGAAACGTCCGCGCCATTGGCGCCTTGAAGCGTAGCCCCCAACGGAACTTTATGCTAGGGCACAGCAACGGGCTGCTGGAAGTGATGGAGGGATTTCCTTGATCCACTGCCTGGACCAACACACAAGTCTTTCCCACAGACGGCGTCAATTGTATGGACTCAATTTGCAACGACCTCAAACGGGTATTGGGTTTGTACGTCAAAAGCTCAAATAATAAAATTTGTAAAGCGTGAGTTTGAAAGGTTAGGCCTTGGTCACCGGGCAGCGGTTGGGGTGGCTTCGGTCATCGAACCTCGTCCGAGGAGTTTATGGAGCTTCGTGCTCTTATCATCCTCCTTTTTCTAGGACTCCATGGTTTGGGAAACGGGTTGTCCCCCCCTTCCTGTATTGCTTCTCTTTCCTTTTTATACTAGCATTTACCCTCTCTCCAGTGTCCACGTGTAAGTTCAATTTCTCTGGGGTTAAGACTTGTTCTATCAGCCCATACCTAGAGTGATTAGGAGTGGTTGTAAAAGTTGAAGAGCATGGTCCTGTCAGGCGCAGAGTTCTTTATTGCAGTATTGGCAGCCTTTTACTTGAGCCGCTCCTGCACTGTGCTCACCCTTTCTTTTAGGAGCACTATGGGATGCCGAGCACAAGATCGTCCTCGACAATATCCTTAGGCCGTTCTGGAATTTCATTATGTGTCATCGGCAATATCTCTCCTCGGCCCAGGCCTTGGGCCTTAATATAAAGTGGGCCGAGGTCATAAATTCACTGACCCCACATTTACATTTTAAAAAATGTAGCATGTAAAAATTGAAGTTGGCTCTCTTCTTAAATTCTGAGTCATTTCAATGGTGCTCTTAAAAGAAAGAGAAATTGTATTAAAATCATATAATTTAAGAGGTTTAACAAATTAAACTATGTAGAAAATAATAAATTTTTGTACATGTCTAATAGAAGAAATACATCACTTTTATATAATCATTAAAATTTAAAGGATGATAAATTCTCTTAGAAAATTAATTTGTATATAAATGTGTGTGTGTGTGTGTGTGTGTGTGTGTGTGTGTGTAGAGGTTTATCTTAACTAATATATTAGCATCACAACTTGGCCTCCCAAATCAAAATTTTTGGCTCCGCCCCTAATTAGTGCAATATATAAACAGAGGTAATGTTCTCTTCACGTATACAAAGAGCAGTCCAAAAATCCTCTATTTTGTGTCCCTTACTCTATAACAAATTCCTTCACTTTTTTGAACATTATTACTAGTCCAAAGCCTTCTTTTGTGAGTACACAACCAAAGTTTGCCATTGAATCTTGGGGATAATTGTCGGAGCCAATGTTGCACAAAGGATAAATTATATCTAGTGGGGTGAAATCACTTCTTAAGACAGTGGGTAAAGTTTCACACCTTAGCTTTCAACCATCAATAAATTTTTTCTTTCTTTTCAGTTTTACTCTTGGTCTACTTGATTTAATTCATCTTATATATTTTCCCTAACAAATATATGCTCATGGGATTCATTTTGCCTCAGTGAGAACTAAGAACCATAGATCACATGAGTTGTTGATAGTTAATTTGTACTTACAAGGTCGTTCTTTTAGGCTTTCAATCAGCAACTACACTTCAATAACTGAGGTAGGTTTTCATAACATTTTTCACTCAAGTATTTTTGCCTATCAATGTATTTATTTATTTTCTCATTGTTATCTTACCGAAATAACATTGACCACACATTTAAAATTATATACAAACTAGATTTTAATTCATGTTTATGCATGGAAACATTTAATAATAGTGAAAATGGAGTGATTTTAGTTCACCTAGAAGCTTATTTGGATGGAGAGGGGAGTAGAGGAAGGGGCCTAGGGTTTGGTTTAATCATAAACTCATTTGAGTGTTTTTTGAGGTGGGAGGAAGGGGGATTCAAAGGGGTCACAACCCCAACTTTTTAATTCTCCCAATTAGAAAAATTTGGAGGGTAGTGTTAGGAATTTAACTTAATCCCTAAACCTATGAGAAACGACAAATAGATAAAAATATGTGCCAAGAAAAATCACACAACATAAATACTTACAAGGTTTGACAATATGTATGTGTCCACAGAGTTGCAAGGATTTAAGGAAGAGAAAATACAAAAGTGGCCATATAATACAATTTTCAATACATCAATGAGTTAAAAAAAAAAAAAAAAAAAAAAAAAAAAAAAAAATTCCCCGTAGCAAATCTCCCATTTAAAAAGTTTCTCCAAAAAAAAAAAAAAAAATCTCCCATTTAAAATCGTAACGCATCCAAATTAGGTCAGGTCACAAACTTAATCAAACACAAACCAAAATCCACATAGCCCAACAGGGAGTAGAGGGGAGGGTTTAGCTCATATTAAAAAAATTTAATTGTCAATTATGCCCTTATGATGTGAATTTATATCTAGTTCCTTAAAATAAGTAAGTATGGGTCATTATATTAAATAAATTGAACTTGTTAATTTTAACTTTATGTTAATTTATAGATTAATGTTATATCCACAAACTATTTTTCAATATTTTTACAGACTATTGATGTAGCAAATTATTATTGGTTCTCATCGAGACCCACTACTAACATCACTTTTTTATTTATCATTAACTACTTACTACATAAATAGTTTGTAAAAAAAGTTATAAAATAGTCTATGGCTTTAGTATTTTCCTAATTTATATGATCATTGCCCTCCCATGTCCTCTCCTTATTTAATTTTTAAACATCCAAACAAAGAGGAGAGATATATATTCCCCTTCCTCTACTTAATTTTTAAAACATCCAAACAAGAGGAATGAATAAAAATTCCCTCTTCTCTCCTCTCATTTCCCCTTACTTTTTACATTCCTCTACCTCCAAACTTCCAAAAACCGAAAAAGTGAGTGAAGTGGTTACCTTAGCTTTTAACGCTTAATATTTTGAATGAGTCACTTAGCACCAAAAGTAATAAAATTAAAATAAACACTTGGTGTGAAATTAGACTACAATTAGAAACTAATTTAGATTCTTATTGTACTTTGAATATATCACTAGCTTATAATCTATATGTGCATGGATGGATACTCTATGTATACACAAATAATTAATTCAAATCGAGCCTTCTTATATTCTTTATGTTTAGATACTTGAATTTGCATGCAAATATAATTGACATATGATTAGAATTAGATTAGAAAAGACACTTCGCATAAAATTGGAGTCCATTTAAAATCTAGAGATACTTGGTATCAAATAATAGAACAAATAAAATGACATTTAGCATAAAATTGAAATGCAATTTAGTGTCTTGAAAATTTCTATCCGCTTTACTTTAATATATTATGTATGACCTATTAAATTTTGAAACTAATTAAAATTCTATTACAATTCCAAAAATGATCATTAATTCAAGTAAAAATATTTAAAGGAGAATTTTGTTGACAATATATACCAAATTCTGAAAAATTACCACCTACGTACCTTTTAAAGAGATTTTCACAATAATTGAATAACTTCTAGAGAAAGATAATAAACAATAGCAAAATTCACAGTAATGCTTTTGGCCAAAAAATATATATATTAATAGAAAAACAGAAATTACATTGGTAAGTAAAAATTAAATATATAAATAGTTAACCAATTGCCTTCTTTTTCTTATTGAAGTGGAACAGTCTTCAATATGAACAATTTACTCATCACTCTATCACATGATTTTTTTTTTTTTTTTTTGAGTTGGCTGTCACATGTTTTTTACTAATATTAAATGATTTTAAGGGCTTAAATTGTTATTCTATTAATTATTGTTTTTCCAAAACCAAAATTGAACTCTCTCATTTGTAGGATGATGATAGTAGACGATGATAGCTTGTCTTGTCCATGCATCATGAGTAATCACCTAGCTAGTTTATACACATTTTAAATATAATTGTTTATTTTTCAATATATATATATATATTTATATATATTTGTTTACAGGTATCGCCCAACATTTCTAATGCTAGTGGGTTTTGTGTTTGTCATAAGGAAATTTAAGGAAGACAACTTGAGAGATGACAGCAGGCGGACCAACTCTTTCTTCCCCCATAAAAAGAAAGGAAGGAACAACTATTATGAAAGTTAAAAGAGGAATTCCTTCAAAAAATAATGAAGATCAAAATACTCAAAAGGAAGCAGACATTCCAGGTGGAAATGAAAAAAAAAATGATGAGTTGGTTATTCAAATTAGAGAAATGGTCGAGAGGCCGGAGATTGAATCATCAAAACAATGCCGTATTTACAAGGTCCCGAACCCGCTCCGAGAATGGAATGAAGAAGCCTACACTCCTCAGGTAGTTTCAATTGGCCCTTTTCACCACAAAAACGAAAGATTGAAAGCCATGGAAGAGCAGAAAGAGAGATACTTCAGGAGTTTTTTGCCACGGAGTAAGAAAAACTTGGAGGATTTAGTAGGCGTAATAAGGGACATGGAAGAAAGCATTCGCGGGTGCTATGAAGAAACTATTGACCTTGACAGTAATGGGTTTGTGAAAATGATATTGCTGGATGCCATCTTCATTCTTGAGCTTTTCATTAGAGCTACTTCAAGTGAGATAAGAGATGATCCTAATGTTGTGGAACCAAGGGTTACCACTATAATAGTTGAATTGCTATTACTTGAAAATCAGCTTCCATTTTTTGTCATTGAGAAACTATACGACCTTGCAAGGCCATCTCTCTTCCATTACGTACGATGGTTTACTTGAGCTTTCTTTTGACATCTTTGGTTTCTTCAACAAGCGCAAGCAGTTCATAAAGGCCACTCCCAATGTGAAAATAGAACACTTCACTGGTCTTATTAGAACCTTTCAGATACCTCCACTTGCTGAGCTACCAGAAAGAAAAAGTTTACCGCTTACACATTTGTGCTCTGCAACAAAGCTCCATGAGGCAGGAGTAAAGTTCGAGGCTGTTGATAGTACGTGCTATTTTGACATAAAATTTGAAAAAGTAGTGTTGAAAATCCCAAGCTTTGAAATAGATACCAAGACGGAAGTTATTGCTCGAAACATTATGGCATTAGAGCAAACTTGCTATATGCAATATGCATACTATACGGATTACTTTATCTTGTTGGATTTTCTCATCAATACTACAGAAGATGTGGATTTGCTTTGTGATAAAGAAATCCTGGTTAACATTCTAGGTGACAACGATGGAGTAAAATCTATGATAAACAATCTTAACAAAAGTGTCATATCGATTGGGGTGAGAGATGATTACATTGATCTCTGTAAAAAGTTGAATGGTTTCTATGAGAATCCTTGGCACAAATGGAAGGCAACATTAAAAAGTGATTATTTTAGCTCTCCTTGGAGAACCGCTTCAACAGTGGCTGCTATTATTCTTCTGGTACTCACTTTTATACAAACAATATTTTCAATCATCCCAGTGACATAGGCTAAATAGTTTGGATGCGTGTTTCTGTTCGATGGAATTGATCTTGCCTGTGTAAAATATACAAATTATGTATTTCTTTCTTTGTTATTATTGTTAATGTAATTGATCTTGCCAATGTAAAATACACAGATTGTTGTGTTTCAGCGTCCTTGTAGACTACTAGTTTTGTATCTCCACTCTAAAATTTATTGATTGATAAATAAATGCCTGGAAGTTTGCAAGCCAACCATCAATAAATACTTCATTGGACGTGTTGAAAAATACTGAAATCTGCTATATATAGCAGTACCTGGGGTTGTAACTTATCAATCTTTAGAAAGCATTCTATACAGGTTACCATGATTAACATTGTGTCTGTAGCTTGTTTCCCAAAAAAAATAAAAATAGTTTGTGTCTTAACTTTGAGCTTGGTCTCACGGGCTGAGTTCATGTTTCCTGTTTAGGCTGGCCCATGAAACAGACTAAAAAAACTTGCGGTTCCTCTTTACGTGAGTGTAGGCCCTACTGGCACCATGACCAAAATCTGAGCTAATTCAATCCTGGGAATTGTATTGTCCATCCTTCGGTATGGGTTAGTAGGCTTTGATAATTTGAGGGCTTTGTTTTGTGAATGGGCTATTGGGCTAAAATTTGGGTTTTACATTAATTGATACAATTTGTGGTTAATTTAATGGGCCTGATTTAGCAAGAAGTGGTATTTAATTTTCATGGGTATTGGACCTTAGGCTTTAGGCTGACTATGAGCTCTTAGAATGGTTGGTCTGTAAATAATAATTAAAAAAAAAAAAAAAAAAACACTCTAACACAGTAACACGGTAATACCTATCAAACGATTTCCCTTCAGATTTCTTTCAGAAACTATAAAACTAAAAAAAAAAAAAAAAAAAAAAAAGGGCAAGGCCAAAAAATTAACAAAAGATATATTCATCAGATTTAATGGATCTTTAACTATGTTTTTCTATTTAATACCTTCTTGTAATATTGTTCATTTTTAGATCAATGAAGTTTTTCTTTTCTTTTATTTTAATATTATTTTATATGGGCTTTGGGCTGACTTGGGTTCTTAAGTCAACGAGCTTTTGCATGAATTGAATCATGATACTGTAGAATTTCAATTTATAATGTTCACTCTATGATAATTGTTCATATCATCGCACTAATATACTTATCAATTTGTTAAGTAGGCAAAATTTCAAACCCCATATATCTTATTTGAGTTGGGTCGAGTTCAAATTTCACTTCCAATCTCGGTGACTGCAATGGAAGCAATTGCAACATATAGAGCTGTCACCTTTGCTAAAGAAATTAGACTCAATTCTATTGTGTTGGATGGAGACTTGACAGCTTTTATTGATTCTTTGAAGAATGACGAGATTTCTCTAGCTGATTATGGTCACTTGATTGAGGTGGCGAAAGACATTGTAGGTTCCTTTGCTATTTGAGGTTTTCTCTTATTAAAAGATAGGACAATTCTACTGTATATCAGATTGCTAGACATGTTAGAAATTTCGAAGAGTGGATGAAGGATGTTTCTCCTCACCTAAATGTAGGGGTGTCAATTCGGGTTAGCGTGTCGGGTTCGTGTCGTGTCGAGGTAGGGGTATTAGACTAAATGGCTCAACCCTAACTCGACCCATTTAATAATCGTGTCAGGATCCTTCAACCCTAACCCGACCTGTTAATAAGGCGGGTTGACCTGACCCAACCCATTTGACACGTTTAATAAACGAATCGTGTTGGGTTGACACGAATGTAACACAACTCATTTCAACCTGCATAATATTAAATATAACATCCATCTATAAATTATTATTTTTTACATCCTAAAAACCAGTGCATACACTTTATGTCTTCGACTCACATTCAAAATAATATATTTCAATAAAAATGTAACATTCATCTAGAAATAAGTTCTTTACACTCCAAAAGAAGTGCAACACTTCAACCCAAATTCAAAATAACATAGTTTAACAAAAATAAAATAACATAGTTCAACAAAAATATAATATCCTTGGAACTCGCCAAATGTTAAGTATCAATATTGAAAGAATTTGAGCAAATAGTAGACTAATCTTGACTATGACCACAATTATTATCCATAGATTCTTTGTTGATGTCCAAGTTCATAACATCTTCGACAAGCTCATCCAATTTCATTTGTACAAGTTCTATGCCAAAAAAAAAAAAAAAAGGTATTAGTAGTTACAAAATATGATCATGCCTCAACAGTTTGACAAGAACTAAATAATAATAATGTAAGAGTAATAATAACTAATGAAACAAATAAGATTACCTTTCTCATTTGTAATTACTTACTTTTCTTTTTAAATTTAAAATATATATTAGATATAAAAGGTATTTGAAAAATCTAAAATAAAATAATTATTTATTTGTTATACGAGTTAAACGGATTGTGTTAAGTGGGTTATTTTGGATTTGACACAAATAAATTGGCGTGTCAAACGTGTCTATTGCGGGTTAAGCGGGTTGACCCGCTTATAACATGTTTCTTATCGTGTCGCTTTCGGGTCGACCCGTTTATGACCCAAACCCATTAAGGCCCAACCCTAACCCGAAAAAAACCGTGTTGGGTTCGTGTCGTGTTCGCGGGTTGGGTTGAGCATTGACACCCCTACCTAAATGTTGTAATCCTAGTCCACCTAATTAGTTTTTAGTAATAGGACAAAATTTAGGTATAGTATCTTAGGTGCTGTTCCTTTGGTTTCCTTTTTAAGATTTAACCATGTGGATTTTTTCTTATGGATGGAAGTATATATTTTAGTTAAATAGCCACATGGCTGAATTTTAAGATAGAAACTTAAGGAACAATACTTAAGTACTGTATTTAAGTCTTACCCCTAGTAATAAACATGCAGCCTTTTTCTCCAAAGTATTTTTTTCTTTCGGTTAAAAAAAAAAAAATTAAGCTAACTGAAACAAAAAAAGTAAATTATATTGCTAAATTAAACATATCCTCCCCCCCACCCCACCCCCCCCCCCAAAAAAAAAAAAAAACTATGCGTGTCAATTTGTTATTGATCCATTGACGCAAAATAGAGAAATCCCAAACGATACAAACCAGCGTGGTGCAAATGCGTGGCACGTGCTACCACCTTTTTTATTTTTTGGGGATAGTTTTTTGGGTAAATTTTACTAACTATCCCTGGGTTTGGCAAAATACCAAGGAGGTTCAAAAGATTTCAAAACTGGTCATTTGAGTCCTTTAGTGCGAACGGACTGTAGTCTGTAACGCCGTTATTTATTTTAGGCCATACGTTAGCAGGCTCCATCCACAAGGCCACTGGGTGGGCTGTTTTCTTCTTGCTTCTGCATCCATATTCCATAAGTTTGCATAATTGGAGGCCTGTATCTAGTGTCTACACAATAATTGTCATAAAATCATTGAGTTTGTCTCTTAAATATCTGGGTTCTCTTATATTCGAATCTCCCTTTCCCCACTTATTGTAACAATTGAATTATTAGAAAGAAAAATAGATTCTGGTTTTTGTGGGCTGGGTTAAGTAGCTTTTAGTTTTATGCTTCATTTTAAAATTGTGCCTCACTGTGCTGACATATAATCAGAAACTGAAAATTTTGGTTTGAAATTTAGCAATAGTAGTCTCCTTGGATGACTCAAACCTGAGCTGTGCTTTTGGGTTCAATTGTTACCTTGTTTTTTGTTGGGTTCAATTACGGAAATGTACAGTTGGAAGGCAACGTTAAAATGTGAATATTTTAACACCTCTTGGAGAACCGCTTCAATAGTGGCTGCTAGTGCTCACTTTTATACAAACAGCTAGCATGTTCTATCATCCAAATAGCATAAGTTCAAAGGCTATATAATTTGGATGGCTGTTCCTTGTTCGATGGAATTGATCTTGCCTGTGTAAAATACACAAATTATGTATTTCTTTCTTTGTTATTATTGTTAATGTAATTGATCTTGCCTATGTAAAATACATGATTGTTGTGTTTCAGCATCCTTGTAGAGTACTAGTTTTGCATCTCCACTCTTAAAATTTATTTTATTGATCCTTGAACAAAATGCCTAGATGTTTGAAAGCCAACCATCAATAAATACATCATTGGAAATTGGTTATCAATCTTTAGAAAGCATTCTATACAGGTTTTATCATGATCAAGATTGTGTTAATGCTCATGCTAAACAAAGATTGTAAATTCCCTTGGGTAATAAAATGGATGTTTTGAAAGAATATTTTCAATAGTGCACTGATGCTTTCTTACAAAATTTTGTACTTGAATGACTACGAAATTCTATAATTAATATACACATGTAACACATTGATTTCGTATGCATTAAACATCCAGAATGCTCATGACATCATTCTATATGGACTTTTTGGGTAATTGGCTAATGTTCGTTTTTTGTCAATTAGCTTGTTAAGTTGGTGAAACTTTCCTCGCTAGACTAAGGCAAAAGAGTTTTTTGTGTATAGTTTTTAAAAGAGTTTTTTATTCCCCATCACATGGAGATTAATGAAGAATTTCTAAAGAGTTTTTACTAATGAAGAAACAACATTCAGAAGTTTTGTTTCTAAAATTTGTGTTCTAAGTTCCTCAGTTTTTACTTATTGCAATTTGCAAGTTGTAACATGCCTATCATCCCATTGCCATTTGCTACCCCCAACTCTCGTTAAAAGCACCACTACAACTCGTTAATTGGCAACCATTTTGATTGTGCATAGGTATCACTTCCTATTTCTTTTGCTACACAATTGGGAAGAAAATAGCTGTCACATTCATACCTATCTAACATTTTTCTATATTGTTACTGTACTTCTTACTACAAGTCTACAACAATGTTAACCCTCCATTTGATGCTCTTTCAAAAATTGAATTTAAGATTTGACATGATTATCATTAGATCCTTCTTTACTAGTTCCTAATCATCTTGAGTTCCCTTCAAATTTCAGAAGAACCTATTGTTCGGGGTATTTGCTCACTTGCCATGTGTTGCGAATCGGTTGATTTCTTCTAATGATCCGGATAGTATTCAAAGAGCTGAGTCCACTACTCACATCCACATAAATAATGAGGAAGGCTAGTAGTGCTCCTCTTTAATCGCGGATCATCCTTGTCTACAAATAGAGAAGTAAGAACTTGCAGAAGAAAAACCATCACAACATGATGAGATTTAAACGTTAACTTTGAGAATTTGGAAAAATCGGATAGAGTGAGTTGGAAGAGAAAAGGAACACCCTCCTTTGTGTACCTAATATTGATTTCCGAGTGCACAAATGAAAAGATGTCCAAAGCAAGGAAACGCAATCTGTTTATGTTAGATCTAAGACATCAGATTACAACACTGAACTTTGGTAGATATTAACATATAACTAATAAAATTAAACTCATACACAAACAAAAAAAGATAAGTTCTGCAACCGATGATTATTTGGGAAAGAATTACAAATATATCAATAAAATTTGAAATAGTGGCGGTAAGCAACACTGAAGAGTATTGAGTAAAACCAACACAAATAGTCATTCCTGCAGTTCAGGAATCTTTCGTACGTAACGCCACTATGTCTGCAAGAAAATATTCCAATATGATGTCGAAGCAATAGCTGCTGTCCGAACCATCACCTTTGCCTCTGATCTGGGTTTCTCTAACATTATTGCAGAGCCGGCTCAATAACTTAAGAGGCATAAGGCAAAAATTTTGTGAGTAATCTTTTATATATTTAAATAGTAATTAAATAATATAAATTATTTTTTTATTTAAAATCTATTTTTTATTTTTATTTATTACGTGATTTAATAAATTAGTATTATTAAAATATAAATAAGTTGATATAATATACATCAAATTATTAATTGATATAATAATTAATAAAGAAAAAATTTGCATTAAAAAATATATATTAATTTGAGTGGGTATGTATTGGATGTGGCCCGTGTGGGTGGATGAGGGAGTTTGTAGCTGTGTTGGCGGGAGTCATTTGGCTGAATATTGTTAAATTTGGAGTTTATTTGTGTTATAAATACTGTTCCAACTTAAATGAGGAAAGAGTGAATTTTGGCAACGGTGTTGCCGAAATTTAACAAAAATTATAAGAGAGAAAGAGAAAAAGTGGGAGAGAGAAAATTTTGAATTTCGGTAATGTGATTACCGAAATTCTTGCTGCCCAAGGTGAAGTGCTTAAAAAAGAAACCAATTGTGGCAATGCCATTGCCGAAATAGGGAAAGGAAAAAAAATTTATGGCAATTGTAGCAATGCCATTGCCGAAAATGGGAGGGGGAAAAAAAAGAAAATAGTGGTTGCCGAAATCTGGGGAGGAATTAAAAATAAAATGTTACATCCACAATATTTTTACAATATTTTCACAACAAATCACAGGTGATTAGTTATTATTAGTTTAAATTTGAATTTAACATTGAGATTACTTTTTTAATCCAACAATAACAACCTGCCACTTAAAATTTGTTGTAAAAATTGTGTTCACATATCATTTCTTAAAAAAAAAAAATTAAAAAAAAAAGGTGGAATGGAATTATAGCAATGGCATTGCCAAAATAGGAGGGGAAATGTAGCAATGGCATTGACGTAAAATCTCAAATTTTCATTCCCCCCGAAATTGTGAGAAATTTGTAAGAATGAAATTAGATTTAATGAATTTTTTTTACTAAAACTTTCGAAATACACTTATATATTCAACCATTTATTTTAAAATAAGGTCTAATAGTAATATTGTTGTAGGGACACGATTTGTAACGACCCATAATAGTGTTGGGTTCGCACGTAAAAAGGCCCAAACAATATCATTTATAGAGCGTGGATTTGAAAGGTTAGGCCTGGGTCACAAGACAGTGATTTTCCGTGGTGTTCATAAATAATTAAATCGTGTTCGCCCTAAGAGTCTTTCTTCTGGAGGCGGGCTAGGAGGCTCTGGTTTTTGGCCATTTTTCCCAGCCTCTTTTCCCCGGATTGCTTACTTTTCCTTTTATACTAGCCTGTATCCCTTATCCAACGTCCACGTGTGGGTTCGATTTTCCAGGACTGATACTTGTCCCATTAGCCCATACCCAGAGTGGTTGGGGGTGGTTGTAAAAGCTGAAGAGTATGGCTCTGTCAAGTGCAGAGTATTGAATGGCAGTAAGGGCAACTTTCCCTTTGTCCTTGGTCGTTATACTATCCAGCGTACCCTTTTCTATTGACCTAGATATTTTAGATTTTTTCCCAAACTGTTCCTATACCGTTTTTACCCTTCCTTACAGGGAGACCTTGGATATGCCGAGGACAGAATCATCCTCGGCTGTGTCTCAAGACTATTTGGACTTTTATTACCTATCCTCGGCTATAACCTTCCTCGGCTCTGGCCTTGGGCCCCAATGTAGAAATGGGCCAGGGCCACAAATTATTGGACCCCACAATAACCCCTCAAAATCCTGCTGTCAGACCTCTTGGTCGGAGAGGAGGGTTTTGGTAATGCCATGCCTTTATTGCGGTCTGCTTAGATCTGCCCTTCATCAATGTGGGTGTCTCTTCATCTATCCAGGAAACATACCAGACCACAAGACATTACTTTGAATTCATTCATGATGCGTTCCTGCCGCTTCATTATCCGAAACGCGCCTTTAATGATTTCCCTTTACGAGACCATTTAAATTCGACGGTTATTGACGGCGTGGGGAAGTAGAGTGGGCATATTCTCGTTTACAGATTTTCTTGGAAATTTGGACAGATTAAATGCCTCCCGTTTTTCCCTTCATATAAGAAGGAAAGTAAGAGGTTACCTCCCTTACACAGAGACTTTTCAATCTTTTTAAAGTCTGAAAACCCTTAGCCTCCCCCAGAGTTTCCCTTATCCGCTCGCTTACACCTTGAATTGTGATACGTCCAAGATAGGAGCGGGAATGAAGAGACCATACCCTTCCCAAAAATGCTACGTTCTTGTAAAGCTCAAAATGGCTCAGTCAGGGTAGGGATGGCAGAGACTCAAGATACTTCTCATCCTCCTATCAGCCAAAATTCGAAGCAGGGGCTCGTCGCGTCAAAATCTTAGCGCGACTGAGCTAGGGTCACCCATTATCAGTACCAACCGCTCTCTTATGAGCATAGCTAACATGGCACCAACGTGTTAGGAGTCAGGACTAACGCAGGGACAAAGTATCCCTGCTTCTTCCTCTCTTCCTTCACTGATGCCTCCTTTTGCCTCTCCTTCTTCTTCTTTCCCATCATCAGATCCATCCTAGTGCTTTTCCTTCTTCCTCTTCTTCTCCTCTCCCACCAAGGAAGGTCCTCCTCTCAATATGGATGCTATTGGGGCAGAATTTGGAAAGACTTGGGAGTAGAGCTTAAAAAGATTTCTGGCTGTTTGTTTGTTGTTTTTGTTTTGTTTTGTTTTTTTTTTTTTTTTTATTGTTTTTGTAACTCGTTTTCTGTATAGGCTTGTTTAAGCCCTTCATTGTACGCTGTAATACCTCTTTATATTAATAAAAATCATCATTGCTTTATTTTGTATATTCTATCTCTTCTTTTTGAAATAGTTATGTCATAAATAGAGGCACTACTTTGCGATTTCTTTTTTATTTCTATACTCTGAACGATGCTTAGGGCCAAAATCCTAGTTAATAAAAAGATCTTACTCTGTGCTTATTGAAACTATTCGACTTAATAATGCCGATTTGAACAAATGATACTTAGGACTGAAATCCTTACTAAGAAAAAAAGAAAAGATATTATGATGAGCTTATTAGAGCTATTTGGCATAATAACGCCGTCCTGAGAAAACAATACTTAGGGTCAAAATCCCTTACCAAGAAAAAAGGAAAAGATATTATGAACTTATTAGAGGTATCGTGTACAATAAGACCGACCTGAAAATGGGTTGTATACCCCAAACTTGAACGAGGTGATGGCTAAATGCTCAATGCTGTGTAGGAAGTAATCATCCGAGGACATATAACCCAAAATATACAGCCCTTGGAGGTCGCCGAGTAATAAGGCGTTTCGCCATCTTCCTAATAACTTTCATAACCTTAACCTTTTCTGGTATTTGGTCCGAGGACTGAGCAACTTAGAATTCTTCTTAAGTAGCTGATTCCTCCATAGGTTTGAGTCCGAGGATCATGCAATACCTTGGTTCTGTCCAAAACTTGATATTTAAGTAGTTGGTTTCCCCATAGGTTTGAGTCCGAGGACCATGCAATACCTTGGTTCTGTCAAAAACTTGATATTTAAGTAGTTGGTTTCCTCATAGGTTTGAGTTTGAGAACCATGCAATACCTTGGTTCTGTCCAAAACTTGATATTTAAGTAGTTGGGGGAATTAACCCCTCGGTTATGGCATGGGACCTTGGTTGAAGGGGAGTTAGCTCCTTGGCCAAGCCCCTAGAACCATCCGTGCTGCTGACGCTACGAAGCGCAGCCCCTAGTAAAGAAACATAGCCCCTAGTGGAATTTTACGCTAGAACACCACAACCGGCTGTTTAGAAATGACAAGGGGACTGTTTCGACCTACCGCCTATGCCAACACACAAGCCTCCCCACAGACGGCGCCAATTGTAGGGACACGATTTGTAACGACCCATAATAGTGTTGAGTTCGCACGTAAAAATGCCTAAACAATATCATTTATAGAGCGTGGGTTTGAAAGGCTAGGCCTGGGTCACAAGACGATGGTTTTCTGTGGTGTTCATACATAATTAAATTGTGTTCGCCCTAGGAGTCTTTCTCCTGGAGGCGGGCTGGGAGGCTCTGGTTTTTGGCCATTTTTCCCAACTCCTTTCCCCGGATTGCTTACTTTTCATTTTATACTAGCCTGTATCCCTTATCCAACGTCCACGTGTGGGTTCGATTTTCCAGGACTGATACTTGTCCCATTAGCTCATACCCAGAGTGGTTGGTGGTGGTTGTAAAAACTGAAGAGTATGGCTCTGTCAAGTGCAGAGTATTGAATGACAATAAGGGTAGCTTTCCCTTTGTCCTTTGTCGTTATACTATCCAGCGTACCCTTCTCTATTGACCTAGATATTTTAGATTTTTTTCCAAACTGTTCCTATACCGTTTTTGCCATTCCTTCTAGGGAGACCTCGGATATGCCGAGGACAGAATCATCCTCGGCTGTGTCTCAAGACTATTTGGACTTTTATTACCTATCCTCGGCTATAACCTTCCTCGGCTCGGGCCTTGGGCCCCAATGTAGAAATGGGCCAGGGCCACAAATTATTGGACCCCACAATTGTTATATAATAATTCCACTTATTTTCCTTTATGTTACTCCTAAATAAGGTTACGTATATTCCATTCATTTGCATTCTTTTTTATTTCTTTATTTTAAAATATCTAAATAATCTTTATTTTAAAATATCTAAATAAGGTTAGTTAATTCTGTTTCATTTATTTCTCTTACTTAAATACATTCCATTTCATTGATTTCCTTTCCATAAGGTTAGTAATATCTTCGTACTCTTTCTTTTCTTTTTAAATAGATTTCACATTTGGATCTATCAATATTGTGAGAAGGGTTTTGTGAAATTTGTACAAAAATTCTAAACTCCAAGGGAAATTGCAACATGCATCATTGATAGTGTGTGATTGTAATTTACTTCTAAATATCAGATTATTATGATTTCTGATAAGACTTCACGATCTATCCCACCACAATCATTTTCATGGTTTTCACTCTTCAGGTTCATCATATCATACAGGGCCCTTTGTTATCCCACCACAATCATTCTCATGGTTCCACCACAATTAAAGGTGATGCTCATAACAAAGTGCTTCCCACAAGATACAAAGAAGAGAGAGACCTGTACGGTTGGAGGTGTGAAAGAAAAAGGAAAGAGGGGGAAAAGGAACAGGGGAAGAAAGAGAAAGAGAAAGAGAAGAGTCCCCCACTTGTAGTGTTTGGTCAAATCATCTTAGTCCCACAATTTTTAATATATTTACATCAATGTTATTTAGAATATTGCTTAAAAATTAAAAATGGGTAGTTCTCAAAGTACAGTGTTTAGGGGGTATTTAGTAGAGTAGTTTGAGAATTGTTGTTTGGAGTTTTTTGAAATATATGTGGGTAAAAAAGTATGTGAAAATATGTATAATGTTGTTTAAAATGTGAAAATTGTTGTTTGAACTTGGTGGCCAAAACAAGCCCTAAATATCCTAAATTAAGAACGGTAATTCAAACACTTTCAATCAAACTATTATCTGGGATCACATACCAACCAGGACACCGCCCATAATCAAACCAAATTGCAAAGAGGATGTTTAGAGAAAATAGAGAGAGTGTATGTTAGGTGGATAGGTGTGAAATAATAATAAAAAGTGAGAAAAATATTATTTAAATAAAAAACAATATATAATAGATAATTTGATATTGGTGTTTTTGCAAAGTATTTATGAAAAATAGAAAAAAATAAGATGTTATACTAAAATTTGCCTCATCACAAGTGCTTTTGTGCCTTTGATAACTCTTTTTTATTTTTTATTTTGGGTTTAATGGCATAATGTTTAAAAGTAAGATTGAGATAGTGTTACAATTTTTAGGATCTTTCTCTATGTAAGTTTCTTTTTTTCATAATTAGTTATTTGTCTAAAAAAATATATAATATAACCAAGATTTTTTTTTTTTTTTAATTTATAAATTTAAGAAAGAGATAAGGTAACGTGGAATCATGTTTAAAAGTGAAATAAAGATAATGTCCTAATTTTTAGGATCTTTCTCTACATGAGAGTTGATAAATGTTTGAAAATTTGAATTTAAAATAAAAGGTGGTAATTCAAATTAGAGAGGAGAAATAAAAAAGCCTAAAATTTAGGAATTTTTTTTAAAAATAATAAATTACTCTTTTAATCAATTTATTTTTTTAAATTTAAAATTATATAACTAAAAGATATAGATATTCTAGAGAGTTTAAAAATTTGTTTAAGGATATTTTCGTAAGCAAGATTTTGAAGTTCAAATAGAGAAACTTGTTATTAGTAGTATGGATAGACCAAAAATTTTTGACAAATTAATGCGAATGCTTTAATAAATGTAATACAAGAATTTTTTTTTTAGTACTATTCTCAAATCTAATCTACACTATAAACCTATTGATTAGATTTTGGTACTTCTAAAGTCAATGAAGATTTTAAATCCTCTTTAAGAGTTAACATTTAAATAAAGTGTGAATTTAAATATGAAAATAAATGGTGTGAGATTGAAAACTCGTAGTCAGCTTTCTTTGTCTATCACGCTTGGGATGGACGAACCTTGCAACAAATAGCATTTAAAAGGTTATGGCTGAATATCGGTGGAGGTGTTGGCCAAGAACTTTTCATTGATTTTGTCAGTATTGGTGAGTGAGACTAAGATATAGATTTAAAAGTACTCGAGTTGTCACAATATGGAGTGATTTAAGTTAGATTACTTAAAAAAAAAGATTGTATAATAAACATAAAAAAGTGTGGAATGTCGAATGTGTGAAGACTGAAGAAGGGCAGAGACTGTGAACATGGAGGCGCAAGAGAACTTAGAGAAGTAGAGGAACTCAACTAAACTTTCAGGTTTCATTTTTCGGGTTTGTTTGTATAATTGATTGTATTGTGCATTTTGTGCTTTGGCTTTGGACAATGGAATGAACCGAGTCAGTGATGGACATGGACTACAGCTAGCAAGCATTGACCATTGAATGAGATTTTTTTTTTTTTTTTTTAATGGTTATGAGTCGGCCAAGTTGGCCCTTGTGTAGTGACAGTGGTGTTGTGATGTCTTGTCTACTGTCAAGGACAGTGCTCTTCTTATTGGTTATGCTAAACATAATATATTACTATTATTAGTTTGTTACTTTATGCTTTATTCATAAGATAGTAATTAAAAAAAAATTTAGTAAATTTTTTTTATCGGGTTGGTCACAGGTTGTTCAGGTCTGATTGGGTTGATTTGTAAAAAAATCGGATCGAATCACGGATTAATCCGTTTTTTGCTTCGGATAAAAAAATCAGATTCAAATAAATATTTTTCAGATCAGGTCGGTCAGTAAATTCTGACCGTATTATCATGTCTAATATAAACAGTATCTTTGTAATCAATTTATTCAATGAAGCATTTTCTTCACAATCACAAAGAGCTCTCTCTCTCTCTCTCTCAAACTCTTCCTCTTAATTTTTGCAGCTTCATTGTTAAAGCTTTGAGCTTTGTTGATTTTTGCGCATCTAACTCATTTAGTACGGTAACAGTTATTCATCTGTTAATCAATGTTGGTCTCTAACCATTATTTTTTTAAAATTTTGATCAGAAACAAGTGAAATCATTTCATTTCTAATTCTCAAAGCTAGTTTACATCTGACATAACCTCAGAATATATCATATGTGGAGTTTCCTCCATCATATATCGTTAACAACTTTTCACTTTGGAAATTATGAAAAATTTTGTGGCCTAGAGTTATTGATATTTCTATAGATATATTTGAGCTATTGCACAGTCTTTCTTACGTTTTTTTAAATTTTTTTTTTTTTTTTTTGAGAAACCACACCAGGAAGAGGGGGAGTCTTTCTTACTTTTATAGTAAGATCAATATAAGATTTCCGAATCAACAAGGGAAAAAATAATTTATTACCTGATTGGCACGATTTAGAATGGGGCCAAATCATTATTTATCTGCAAAGTTCCTAAAAATCTGAGCTATAACTTCTTTCAAAATCAACACAAAAAAAAAAAAAAACCCTCTTTATCCATAATTCCAATTCCAAATGCAGAGGTTAATGAACTAGCGATTCTATTCAGAAAAAAACAAGAAGAAAAAAGTAGCGATTCTTTTCAATCATAATTGCAATATGAGATATATATGTGGGTTATCTGTACATCACGTGAAGTCTAAAGAGAGGAGTACTACTGATTGTACTAAATGCTGAATTGTTTTGTGCTATACATGCAAGACTGCAATAGGACGGGATTAAAAAGGCTAGAAGTGCTGAAATTTCACCGATTTAGAACGCATGAAATTTCACAGATTTAGAACACCTCGGGTCATCATGAATCATGGTTTAGGGTTTGAAGACTGTACTCGGCTACACTTACCAAAATCAAAATCAGATTTTCCATACTCCTCCATACTCGGCTTAGACTCAAGGTTGAAACACTCTCAACCCTCATCTCTCTCTCTCTCTCTCATAAATTGGTCTTTTCTGTTTGTTCTCCGTTATCTCTGCTCTCTAGTGATTTCGAAATCTACAAAGCCCTTTACTCTTCTTTACATCAAAATCTTTCCAGTTTCTTAACTCCACCGGGTTGCTGGTTGCTGTTGCCACCGCCTAACACCCCACCTGACGCCGCCGCCTCACATTGTTTCCACATTGCACCATGGGTCTTCTCAGCCTCTCAGACTCGGCTTCCTAGTCTCAGATCAGGTAAAGTTTCTTCCTTTTTCATCCCTCTTTTTTCTGTATTTTGTGTTTGTGATATGGGTTTATCATTTGTTCAATTTTTTTTTTCCTTTTTGTGATAAGTAATATAAATCATTTGAAAAGCAACATAAGTGATCTTGTTCAAATGATTTAAAACTTAGAGATTAGGGACCAAAACTGACCAAGTGATTGGATTCAAAGATGAAATCCTAGTTTTTTTTATTTGATTTATCACTTGTCAAAGATGGAACCCCTAATTTGAGTATATTTGTTTGTGTTATCATTTTTCGTAGACTTGAGTTATCACTTTTCTGAGTGTGCATTGTGTTTATTTTCGTTATACTCTTTACAGACAGGCATTATAGTTAGTTTGATTCATTATTTTAGTGTGCTCTGAGTGTGATTTGTATTTGCCCTGCTTTATTCCTTGTTTTTATTTATTTATTTTTTATGATCAATATTCTTGTATCTTTACTGTAAAAAAAGAATATGAACCCCTGTTTTAACAAGATAAAACCCAAACACATTTTTATTTTCTTATCTGCCTGTTTTATTCCTTGTTTAGTTTTTTTTTTTTCTGTGACCAATATACTTGTATCTTCTCTGTAAAAAGAAGAACGAACTATTTTAAAAAGATGAAATCCAAACACATTGTTATTTTCATTTGTTTGATTCATTTTGCTTTCCTAACTTAAAAATTTGAAATCCTAATTTTATACAGGAGTTGAAAGTTATTCAAGTTGGTTTTTTGCTTCCTTTTCAAGGTTGAATCCTTGACAGCTAAGAGTTCTCTGAGGTATCATCTCTTTCTCTTCTAACTTTTTGTCATTGTTTGTGTTACTTTTGTCGTTGTATTTGTTGTCGCTTTGACCTGTTGTTCTTGATTTTCCATTCTTTTTAAATAAAACACTTAGATAAGATTTCATTAATTACTAGTGAATACGTTGATCTTATATTTACATGATTTCCCTAGCTTAGCTAGAATATTATACGTTGAAAAATTTTATAATGTACTACACGATAACTAATACAAGATCAATGATTATTATAGATACCTTCTCAATAAAAATTCTTTACTGCATTAGGAAAGCTATTTTTTGGAAATACTTATAGTATTTCATAATTGTAACTAATTATATATACTTATGGGAATATTGCCTACTGCCTTGGTGGTTTACAGCCTTACTGACTTGTGCAGTAACTGACTTCTTTGCTACCTCTGTGGCTTACTATATATATATATGTGTGTATGGAATTATGAGGATGCTGTAGTACTTGTAGCAATGCTTGCTGCTGTATGGTTTTGGAACATTACTTGATGTGTGGAATGGTTGGCAGGTTTAATGTGTTTAGAATCTAAACTTTAGATTGACTTTTATATGCTTGAGTTTTCTTGAGGCAATTTTGTGGTACTGCCCAATGCCCAGGCCTTTAGGCTTTGCCATTTGGAAAATATTTGTTGTAATGTGTGAATGACTAACAGGTGATAAAAAATGGGATTTTATGAATTTTTATCTGTTTAATTAATGCCCAGGTTTTAAATGCTATTGATGTTTAGCATGTGGTAAAAAATGGTATTTTGTGTGGTATTATTTGTTTGCTGTTGTGTCCATGTTTTTCTTTGCATTTTTTTTGTTCCCAAATGTCAATATGTGGGCTCTGGGAAGTATAGATTTGGACTGATTGTGTTCAAGTAGACCTTGAAGGCCTATTTTAAAGGGTACTGGCCCATTTTAAAAGAAATGATGTAAAAGAGGTCCAATCTGATATGACAAAATTTAGAGAGCCTAATAATATTGGCCAAAAGTCCGAAAAAAGTTAAATACATGAAAATCTACAAATTTGGTCAAACCTGTCAAACCAACCCCAACCGATGACCCTTCTCAGTGGATCTGACCCATATTTCGGGTGAGTGCGGGTAAATTTTTCAGTGGCCCATATAAAAAATGAAAAAATTGTAAGAGAAATTCATAATTTTTTTTTTATAAAAAACATTATTAGTAAAATCCTTTATTTATATTACATTGTTGGAAATGTTTCAAGTTTGAATTGATGATGGCTACATTGGCTGGTGTCTTCTTACTCATTGTGTGTAAGAGCAAAAAATTATACTCTTATCCACAATCTTTGACCAAATCAGTAAGAGGGGGTAGGGTAGGTGATAATAAACTTAATAAGCATCCCATCATTTTGGCCCCTCTTATCTCTCTTTTCTTAAACATGTTTCCTCCTTCCAATAATGAAAATGAAGGAAGACAGCTGCTAAGGCAGATTGCCTCAATCATAAAAGACAAAAAAGCGACGCTCACCATGACTGATGCTAAGGATGTGTTGGCCTTTCTGTCAGCCATTTCCTTTAAAATTTTCTTTAATTAGTGCAATATATAAACAGTGTTTATGTTCTCTTCATGTATACGGAGAGCAGTCCAAAAATCCTCTATTAGAAATTCCTCCACTTTTTCAGACATTAATACTAGTTCAAAGCCTTGTTTTGTTAGTACACACAACCAAAGTTTGCCATTGAATCTTGGCTGTAATCGTTGTAGTCAATTTTGCACAAATGATAAATTATATCTAGTGGGGTCAAATCACTTCTTAAGACAGTGGGTAAAGTTCCACGCCTCGGCTTTCAATCATTAATAAATTTTTCTTTCTTTTCAATTTTACTCTTGTTCTGTTTGATTTAATTCATCTGATGTATTTTCCTTCACAAATATATCCTAATGTGATTCATTTCACCTCAGTGAGAACTGAGACCGTAGATTGCATGAGTTGTTGATAGTTAATTTGTACTTACAGGGTCGTTCTTTCAGGCTTTCAATCAGCAGCTACACTTCAATAACCGAGGTAGGTTTTTATAACATTTTTCACTCAAGTATTTTTGTCTATCAATGTATTTATTTATTTTCTCATTGTCATCTTACCGAAATAACATTGGCTACGCATTTAAAATTATATACAAATTAGATTGTAATTCATGTTTTTGCTTGAAATCATTTAACAATAGTGAAAATGAAGTGATTTTAGTTTACCTAGAAGCTTATTTGGTTGGAGAGAGGAGTAGAGGAAGGGGACCAGAGTTAGGTTTGATCATATCCTCATTTTAATGTTGTTTGAGGTGGGAGGAAGGGGGATTTAGAGGGGTCACAACCCTACTTTTTTAATTCTCTCAATTAGAAAATTTTTGGAGGGTAGTGTTAGGAATTTAACCTAATCCCCATATCTATGAGAAACGAAAAATAGATAAAAATATGTACCAAGAAAAATCACACAACATAAATATTTACAAGGTTCAACAATGTGTCTGTGTCCACATAGTTGCAAGGATTTAATGAATAGAAATTACAAGAGTGCCATATAATACAATTTTCATTACATCAAACCCTAATCTAGAGCAATAGCATATATATCCCAAACAATTTTCACGTAGCAAATCTCATATTAAAGCTCCGTTTGGGTTGTGCGTTTGCGTTCGGAGCGTCTGCGTCTGGCATCTTTTTTATTTTTTTTTTTACCTGCGCCTCTTACACTATTCATGCTACTTGACCTGAGTAAGTAGGTAAATGAATAGTAGTCCGTGCGTGAACAGTAATTTTATTTTATTTTATTGTTTTTAATTTTCAGCAAAATAAGCGGTATTCAATCGCATACTAAAAATGGTAATGCATCCAAATTAGGTTTGGTCACAAACCGGATTAAACACAACAAAATCCAGATGACCTAATAGGGAGTACTGTAACAATATAGAAAAATATTGGATAATTATGAATGGGAAAGCTATGTTCTGCCCAATTGTTTAGCACAAGAAATAGGATGTTTAGTATGTTACAATCAAAATGGTTATATGATCATTCCACTCCCATGATCATTTTTGTAAAAAAAGTTGTAAAATAGTCTATGGCTTTAGCATTTTCCCAAATTATATGATCATTCCACTCCCATGTCCTCTCCTAATTTAATTTTGAAACATCCAAGCAAAGAGGAGAGATATATATTCCCCTTCCTCCACTTAATTTTTAAAACATCCAAAAAAGGGGAATGAATACCAATTCCCCTCTTATTTTACTATTTAGTTTTTTTTTTTTAATTTTTTATATACTATTTATTGGCCTCATTGTACTTTTTGATACTATTAAAGGGCCTTACTGAATTATTTCAGCGAATTATCACCTTTTATCTACAATACATTCAACAAAAAGTTTTTAACTTCAACAGAATAAGCAAATCTCAGACCCCTAGTTATGGTAACTTTATATATGCAAAGGCCCCTAAATCTTAGGGCTCGTTTAGTAACCGTGTTTAAGTATTGTTGTTTAATTTTCAGTATTTTGAACCTATGTGTTTGAGTATTATAGAAATACGATTCGGCAGTGTTATTGTTATTTAAAGACTGAAAACTGTTGTTTAAATAATAGTATTGACTGAGTTATTCTTTTCAATCATTAATGCAATACTAGTTTTTTCTTGAGGCAGTGCTCTGCTCCACTTTCGTGCCTTAAATTTAATACTTCCAAAAAAGAAAAAGCTTTCAATACCTAACGAAGAAAAATGTCTTGTTATCTATTCTCTCCTAGTTTCTTGGACAGGATTAACTATTCAGTGCTTGTCATAAATTGATTCATAATGTGTTGTATAGCCTTGTGATATATAATCCAAAATGGTAATGTTGTTAAGTGATGAATGGAAATTACTGATGTAGTTCATATTCAAAATAGAATATTATTTTTATACCATACAAATTGTCATGTGTACTGTCACAGCAAGTAGTAGGTTTATATGTAATTAATATGCAGCTAGTCACAATTTTCTTCATAAGATAATTTAGAAAAAGTTATGATTTTTTATATAACAGTAGAATTACTAAAAAATTCAGAGATAAAATTCTTAATCAAAACCGCGATAAAAAGCTTCTGGAAGCACTAATCAATGTCTTTTGGAAAAGCTGACAGATGCCTAGAGAGTCAATCCAAACTGAACTAAAAAAAGGTATGGCCAAATGTTGCAGTTGTTTCTCCCAATTTAGATAGAGATTTTAGATTTGCAAATCCTTCTTAGATGCTGATTCTTCTTTGTGTTATTTCCATTGACTCCCGAACATAAATTTTATTTGTGATTCCTATTTTAAAAAACAAAATTAAAAGCAGAAGTTGAGAAACCCAGTACTTAATAATAATAATAAAAAAAAACAAATCAAACAAAAACCGGGGAATCCAAACAAGTCATTTTCCCGGATTGGTAAACTATATGACGCAATGCCACTGAAAAATAGTGACGTAATATTTATGAGATATAGTTGTTGTCTTTTCTATATATACCCTCCGGGGTTTCATTTGGTTACAGTGAGAAGTGAGAACTTAGAAAAATTGACCGCATTACCTATTGATAGTTAAGTATTGAAATATCCTGGTTCTTTCAGCTGCTGAGCATTAGTAACTGCGGAAGGCTTGTGTAACATTTCCTACTCAAGTTCCTTTGTCTATCAATCTATTTAGTTATTTTCTCATTATTGTCTTACTGAAATAACATTGTTTATGACATTTAAAATTATATACAAACTAGATTGTACTTTATGTTTATGCACAAAACGTTTAACTGTAGTAATAAAGATGTGGTTTTATCCAGAAAAATGACACAATTTATTTAAATTTGAATAATTAATGCGCCACCTCCCACATAAAAAATAAATACACCTCTTCCCCCAAATAAAATTAATTCACCACTTGATATAATTAACGTAACAAAATAAATGTGTTTATCCTATTAGTAATGTCAAATAAAAATAGTGTTTTATATAAAACTTTCCCGTTATGGTTTATTAACAATTGCCCTAAGGGTAACCGTTAACATGACCCCTAAAGTTATATACAAATTAGATTGTAATTCTGTTTATGCACAAAAAGATTTAACACTAATAATAATGAGGTGGTTTTATCTAGAAGCTTGTTTGGAAGGAAAGAGAAGTAGAGGTTTAATGAGCCTTGTTTTGATGCACAAAAACATTTAACAATAGTAATAAAGTGGTGGTTTTACCTAGAAGCTTGTTTGGTTGGAAAGAAAAGTGGAGGTTTAATGAACCTTGTTTTGATGTTTTTTAAGGTGCGAGGAGGGGGGTTTTGGATAGGTATGCTAATTCCTAAGTCCTATCCCCCTCATTGGTGGTGGCTCTAGGATATTTTTTCTAGGGGGTCAATAAAAGGATGAATCTTGGACAAGGGATTAATCTTGGATAAGAGATATATCTTGTAGTCTATGAAGATTATTTATTACAAATATGTCCACAGTGCTGGGAAGATAATAAGAAATATACTATTAGTTCACTTAACATATTGATTTATAGTACACAGAACATACTAATTTTTGTTGTTAAGAAGAAATCCTAATTATTATTGCTAATTCATCAATTACATCTAAATACAGTAAACATGTTAATTATTATTGCTAGGTGAATCCTAATTATTATTGCTTAAAATTCTTTTATTTATCAGTTTGTCTTTACTTCTTACAATTATTTTAGTTTGTCTTGATTATATGGAACTTATTGTTTATTCTTTTTTTCTCACTATTTGCTTCTTTCATGTGTGTCCTTGCTTATTAGTATTAAAAAATGCATTTTTAGTCCTTACATTTTGACTTTTTTCCATTTTGATCCCTACATTTTCATTTTACGACTTTCAGTTCCTAAACCAATTAACGCGTGATATTTAAGTCTTTAATTAGATTGGGTGACGGTAAGGACCTAAATGTCACGCGTTAATTGGTTTAGGGACCAAAAGTGATAAAATGAAAATGTATGGACCAAAATGGAAAAAAGTCAAAATGTAGGGACTAAAAGTGCATTTACATCTTATAATTTTGGCAAAAAGTTAGATAAGTTAGATGGGCATTTGTGCAAGGTTGGGGACAAACTAATTAGGAGAGAGAAAGAAAGTAGAAAAATAAAATAAAATAATATTCTTAAATTAATTAGGGTAGTTGATGTGGCCATCATTAAATTTTAAAGATGACATGGATTGTAGTGATTTTTTTAACCTTTAGATCTTATTGAAATTTATGGTTTAAAAGATGTGGTAACTTTTGTGGAGTTATATTAGATGTAATTCTAAGCAATGTTATACCAACCAATATCTTGTTATAGAATTCATGTTTTGAAAA
This sequence comes from Quercus lobata, assembly GCF_001633185.2. NCBI lineage: Eukaryota > Viridiplantae > Streptophyta > Magnoliopsida > Fagales > Fagaceae > Quercus > Quercus lobata. Next base: position 50,371,316 of record NC_044913.1, read on the forward strand.
TCCCACTGTTGAGTTCTATATATTATATGTTCTTAACATTCATGCTAATTTTTTTTTTGTCAATTTAATATTATTTATCATTTGATCCATAAAGTCATATTTTATGTATTATTTTAAACTACAAAAACTTGAATTTAAAAAGCTGATTGATGACATGACAATTTATCAAGTGAATTTGTCAAAATTCGCATCTAAGTAAAAAATATTGAGTGATGTAACGTTGCTTAACGTTATACTACATATATATATATATATATGTATGTATATATATTCATGGTATTATATACACATTATTATTTCAAATTGAGTCTTCTTATATTGTCTAAGTTTAGATACTTAAGTTTGCATGCAAATATAATTGACACATAATTAGAATTTGATAAGAAAGGCGCTTGGCATGAAATTGTAGTCCATTTAAAATCTGGAGATACTTGACATCAATTAATGGAACAGTGAAATGACATTTTGCATGGAATTGGAATGTAATATAGTCTTCATTGAACTTTCTCTCCGCCTTAAATAATTATTTCGAATTGAGTCTTCTTATGTTGTCTTAGTTTAGATACTTAAATTTGCATGCAAATATAATTGACACATAATTAGAATTTTGATAAGAGAGGACGCTTGGCATAAAATTGGAGTCCATTTAAAATCTGGAGGTACTTGACATCAATTAATGGAACAGTGAAATGACATTTAGCATGAAATTGGAATGTAATATAGAGTCTTCATTGAACTTTCTCTCTGCCTTATTTTAATATATTATGCATATTCACATAGTTCTAAACCTGTGCTTCTAATGCTAGTGGCTCTTGTCTTTGTTAAGGAAGAGAACTTAGAGATGGAACAATCAGCTAGTAGGGAAATTCAACTAGCAACTGCTTCAACAAATAATGAAGATCAAAATGCTCAAAAGGAAGCAGACATTTCAGGTGGAAATGAAAATAAAAATGATGACTTGGTAATTGAAATTAGCAAAATAGTCAAAAGGACGGAAATTCAGTTATTAGAAGAGTGTTGTATCTACAAACTTCCACGCTACCTTCGTAAATGGAATGAAGAAGCCTACCCTCCTCAGGTTATTTCAATTGGCCCGTATCACCACGAAAACCAAAGATTGAAAGCCATGGAAGAGCATAAAGAGAGGTACTTCAGGAGTTTCATGAAACGGAGCGAGAGAAGCTTGGAGTATTTAGTAGGCACGGTGAGGGAAATGGAAGAACGCATTCGCAGGTGTTATGAAGAGACTATTGATCTTACCAGTGATAGCTTTGTGAAAATGATATTGCTGGATGCGTGCTTCATTCTTGAGCTTTTATTCCGACGTAGTTCATTACGTTTGACAAGTCATGACGATTCTATGGTTGTGGAACCAAGGGCTGCTGCTGTGAAGGTTGACTTGCTATTATTTGAAAATCAGCTTCCATTCTTTGTTATGAAGGAACTACAGCACCATGCATTTCCGTCTCTCTCCGATGCATTCTTTTTTAAGAATATTTTTTCCTACTTTGACGTGTTCACCGACATTCAATATAGGCAGCCCAAGCCCAATGCGGAAATTGCACACTTCACCGATCTTCTTAGAACCTTCATGTTACCCTCACCCGAGGAGTTACCCGCAAGAATCACTGAACATCCGAAGCTTTTGTACTCAGCAACACAACTCCACAAGGCAGGAGTAAAGTTCCGGCTTGGTAAAAGTGAACGCTCTTTTGAAATAAAATTTGAAGATGGTGTGTTGGAAATCCCAAAATTAGAAATAGAGGGTGTGACGGAAGTTGTTATCCGAAACGTTATGGCATTAGAACAAACTTGCTATATAGGAAGTGCGTACTTTACTGATTACTTCATCTTCATGGATTTTCTTATCAATTCCAGAAAAGATGTGGATTTACTTACCAAAAAAAAATCTTGGTCAATTACCTAGGTGACAACAATGCAGTAATGTCCATGATTAACAATCTCAACAAAGGAATCGTATCCGAAACGGTGAGAGATGATTACCGTAACCTCTATGAAGAATTGAATAGGTTCTATGAGAAATCTTGGCACCGCTGGGAGAAAACATTGAAAAGTGAATATTTTAGCACCCCTTGGAGGTTCGCTTCAACAGTGGCTGCAATTGTTCTTCTGCTGCTCGCTTTTATGCAAACAGCAAGTTCTATGATTGATCTTCTATCTTCACGAAGTAACATGGATTCAAAGACTTAATAATTATGATGGTTGTTTCCCTGTTCGTTGGAATTGACGTCGCCTATGTAAAATACGCAAATTATATATTTTGTTCTATGTTATTATTTCTAATGTAATTGATCTTGCCGATGTAAAATAAGCTAGTGTTGTGTTTCAAAATCATTGTCTAGTACTAGTTTTGTATTTCAAAAGCCTCTTTTTTTTTTTGGTTGAATAGTTCGTTTGTTTCTCAAAAAGTGTCCGACGCTTTAAGCTGGGCGTCACGGGCTGGGTTTTTGTCTTCCCTTTTGGACCGCTCATAAAACAAACCGAAATATTTGTGGTTCTTCTTTATTTGAGTGTTGGCTCAATTAATTTAATGACACAATTCTGAACGAATTTAATCCTGAGAATTTTTTTGACGGACCATCGGCATGGGTTAAAGGCTTTGGAAGTTTGGGGGCCTTGATTTATATTAATTGATACAATTTGTGGTTAATATAGTGGACCTGATTTTAGTAAGAACTGGTATTTAATAAAGTCTATTATCGTTTTGTATAAATAAAGTCTACTATTGTTTCAGTTTAAAAAAAAATAAAACCCCTATCTTGTTTCTATTTAATACCTTCTTGTAATATTATTCAGTTTTAGATCTATTAAATTTTTACTTGATATGTACAATCAAATTTCAAGCTATAGTGTTCATTCGATTGCTCTTATTATTAGGTTAAGAAATTAATTAATTGTTGATGTAGAGTCTATAACTGAGATTCAAACCTCAAATATCTTATTTAAACAATAAATTTTATTAGTTTAATAAACTTTTTTTATTTAAAAAAAAAAAAGTCCAAGAGAGTGCCTGGAGATCATGTGCATTATTACGACTTTGTTGCAAGTTGTAAGTGCCCGACCACTGCTTTATCGTTAAACATTGTTTCATTATGCTTATCTCGTTTCTCAATTGAATAACTGTAGGATTGGCCCATGTATAAATAAACATTTTTTTTTAAGACAGTTTTAACATATAACGTCCATTCCAAGAAATATTTCATATTTATTGACTTTTTGTTCGAAAAATTAATTTGTGTATAGCTTAAAATAGAAATCATATACCATTTCTTTACTCTATCTAGAATTCTCGATTGAGAACAAACTATTAATTCCACTTATTTTTCTTTTCTTTTTATTCTTTTTTTATTTTTTTACTCTTTACCCATAAATTTATATTAAAATATCACATTTTCTTTTTTATAAATATGTATAATAGAAAAATTTGTCAAATTTACACTTTTAAGCCCAAAAATTATCAACATTAGCTAACCTAAAATTTTGCAAATTTCTATAGTTACTACAATAATCGTCTATATTTACATGACTACTATTTATTTGTATTGGGACAGGCTCCCCTCCCGTTTATAACTCTCCTGTTTTCTTCCGTTTTAATTTAGATGATTGACACGTAGCCCACATAAAATCCAAGGGTTAAAAAACATCCATGACATATTAAGTTCTCTCTCTCTCTCTCTCTCTCTCTCTCTTTGTTCCTTTTTTTTCTTTTTACTCTCTCTTATCTGCCTCTTTCGCCAATCAACAACATCGCCCTCATCCTTTGGTGGATGGTGGCAGTTTGGACTGAAGCGGTGGTGATATTAATGGCTGAGAGCATCAAGACTTGGTTTGGTGGCAGTGCGAAACTAAACAGGGAGGTCCTCCAGCTGGGTAGATGGGTATGAGTTGGTTTCTTTGGCATTTGCAGATACTGATTGAATGAATATGGGTTGGGCGCTGTATGTGATTAATGGCTTACAGGTGACTTTTTTTTTTTTTTTTTTTCCTTCAGCCAGTGGTTGCAGAAAATTAGATCAGAGGTGATATGGATTTTTGGAGTGGGACTTTTGATGGGTAGTGAATATGGTATGAGCTGTGGTTAGGCCATTGCTAATTTGCTATTGTTGTGGCGTGGTGATATAAAGAGAGAAACTGTGTTGAGATTGTAAGTTAGAGCCTCATAAGTGATTTGCTCTAATCTAGACACAGGTGTCAGTAATGATGTTGGTCGGAGAAAGAGGCATATTTGGATTTGTCTGTTAACAATTTTTTACTTCATTGCAAACACTATCATAGGCTAATTGATCTTTTTTATTTTCTGGGAAAATGAGAAGTCATAACAATGGGAACTCAAGGCATCGAAAATTGATGAGATAAAATATAAAATTCTTGTTCTATTTTTTGAGGAAAGGAAGTGAATACCGCTTCAGTCCAAATTGCCACCATCCAGAAGTCCACCAAATGTTGAGGATGATGATCTCTGAGAACTCATTTTCTGATAATAAGAAGTTTGGAAAATGAGAGAGCGAGCAAGAGATGTTGAGGATGATGATCTTGGTCAGAGAAAGAGGCAACGAAGAGAAAAAAAGTGAGAGAAAAAGTTTAATATGAGGTGAACGTTTTTCAACCCTTTGATTTTATGTAGTCTACGTGTCAGTCATCTAAATTAAAACGGGAGAAAACGGGAGAGTTATAAACGGGAGGGGAGCCTGTCCCATTTGTATTTTATATTTCATTGTTTTTTTCTCTCAACTCATATAATCTCTCTCTCTCTCTCTCTCTCCAAACACATAAAATGTATTCTAATAAAATATAATATAAAATAGATAATCTGATGTGGGGTGTTTTGAAATGTGATATGTAAAATAGAAAAAAAAAAAAGTTTTTAAGCTAAAATTGACAAAAATTGTTTACACCAATTGATGCAATTACTCTTATGCATTGCAGACAAGCCCAACCTCCCCCTCCCCCTTCCCCAGCATTTAAATTCCCAACTTTACAACTTTTTTTTTTTTTAAATAATTCTATAATTAAAGTGAGGGGATTTGAATCTAAAGATCTCTATTTAAAACAACAAAATTTGTTAGTTGAACTATAAGACTCTTGGTATTGTATTCTCAAACCAACAATATAAATTAATTAAACTTTTGTCCTTTAAGTTCTAACTCTCATGTTGAACAAAAACTATAGAATTAGCACGCTTTCTATTGTTATATTATATTTGAGCAATTCACCTTCTTTCTTGCTCTTATACTAAGATCAATATAAGATTTCAAAATCAACAAGGAAAAAAAAACTATCATCTAGTTCATCAAAAAAAAAAAAAAAAAAACTATCATCTGATTGGCATGATCTAGAACGTGGGCCAAACCATTATTTATCTGCAAAGTTCATTAACAACCGAGCTATTTTTTCTCAATCATCGATGCAATACGAGATTTTTTCTTTCAAAACCAACAAAAAGAGAACCTCTTTAGGGCCAAAATCGGGAATTAAGCCCATTTTCCAAACAATATAATTGGTAGGCACTGTTACAAAACTATATTTTTCACTAACATCTCGAGTTTAAAAGACTCGATTTAGGGCTAATAAATCGAGTCTCAAACACTCGATTTCAATGTTCTCATCATGTCTGATTTGGCATTTTTTTGCACGTGGCTCCACCTGGAAATCGAGTCTCTAACACTCGATTTATAAGCCTAGCTCTCTCATGTACTGATTATTAATCTAGAAAAGAATTTTATATTTTCAAATCAACGTGGCACTCTAATTTTTATAAAACTAAATAAAAGAAAAATAAAAAAATGTTGGATAACATAGAAATCAAAACGTGGCATTGTCATTTAATGCCCCCCTACCTCCACTTTCTTTTCATCTTATTTGTTTACCTCATTGTTCTCTACTTTTCAGTCTTTTCTTTTCTCTTCATCAGTTTTTAAGTTTAACTCTACTCTCTCTTCTGCAAATATGGAAGACTAAAGCATCAACGGCAACGCTAAGGTGTAATCTACCAAAAAAATATTACCTTTTGTGTTGGGGGGCATAAGTAGGATTTCATTCTAGTAATTTACTAAGAATGTTTTTCTCTTTTTTCCCTTAAGTTTATTTCTATATATGAATCAATCAGTACGGTTTATGGGTCGGTTTTGAAAATCAGCTTCAAAAAAAAAAAATAGGCAAAGCAACTTAATACCTTAAAGAAAAGCTCTTCAAGATTGATTTTTTACCATTCTCCTCAATCAAATCTATTCACAATTGAAAAAAAAAAAAAAAAAGTGATTGGTAATCTTGAACTTTAAGATCAAGGCCTGAAAAAGCCCTAAGCAAAAGAAAATTGACTTGAAAATATTTTGTAAAAAACTCCCTCTTTGATTCACTAGAAATAGTGAATTTTAGTATTTTCCCGTGGGATTTCTGTGTGTTGAAAATATACCATGTAGGGCTACTTATAATGTGAAAATAGGGGTTTGGAATGACTCCTAGATGATGTGGGATTCGTTCTAAATCTCAACATTAATGTAGAAAATTTGTCTTATTTAAGTTTCTAGAATTCGCTATGCGTGTGCAAGAACGGGCTTGCATGCGCATGCAAAAAGCTACGTGCGCAGGCTGATTTTTGCGTGCGCATATCGAGGGTTTCCTTGGCCTTATTTTTCCAAAAATAAATATATTTGCTCATTAAAATTTATATTTTTCATTTTAACATTTCTCAAATCAATTTAACATATGATTGGGCCTTAAACTAATCTTGGGTCTTAGAATTCAGTATCATTAGAAAACAGGGGCCCGAGTTGTAAGGGGTGTAAATACGGTGTCTACAATACCTAAAAGTTTGTAAGCCAACCATCAATAAATACTTCATTGGTCGAGTTAAAAAATACATAAGTTTGATATAGTGCTACTTGGTGTCATAGCTTATCAATCTTTAGAAAGCATTCTATAATCTGTACAGCTTACCATGAATCATGATCAAGATTATGTCTGTAGGGGGTTCCAGTTAACTCAACTAATAAAGTCTCTGATAATTGAATAAGAGATCTGAGGTTCCATCATTGTCTACACCAAAAATTGATTGGTGTCTTGATATGATGATAAAGAGTTATTATCATAAGCAGATGCTATAGGTTGAAACTCTGCAAAAAGAAAAAAAGAAAAAAAAAAGCTTTAAGCTAGGCCTCACGGGCTGGGCTTATGTCTTTTCTTTTGGGCTGCTCATAAAATAGACCAAAACACTTGTGGTCCCTCTTTATTTGAGTGTTAACCCAATTTATTCCATGATCCAAATCTGAACTAATTCAATCCTGGGAATTGTTTTGAATGGTTAACGCTTTGATAATTTGAGGGCTTTGTTTTGTGAATGGGCTATTGAGCTAAAATTTGGGTTTTATTTTATTTTATACAATTTGTGCGCTTTAATGGTTTATTTATTGGGCCTGATTTTTGTAAAATGTGGTATTTAATTTTCATGGGTATTCGACTATGGGCTCTTAGAATTGTTGGTTTGTTCAAAAAAAAAATAATGAAAAAAGTCTCTAACACGGTAACATCTATCAAACGAGTTCCATTCAAGTTTCACAATAAGAACCTATCAAAAAAAAAGAAAAAAAAAAGGCAAGGCCATTAGGTGTGGCGTTTTATTCATCATCGAGACTCCCTTCTTTTGATGGCCTCGTCACATGGTTTAGCCTCTAAAGGCAACACTTGTTTAGAGGACAGGATAAACTATGTGGCAAATGCTTGTTTATTTATTTATATTTTTCCTTGTGGTTTCTTGGCAACCAAAGGGAGCATTTGGGGTTTTTTGGTTTTTAAAATTTTGTATATTATCTTTGAAATGGTTTGTATTTATGCTTTGGAATTGAATTGTTTTGTTGTTGTTTTGCTAAGCGTGTCAATTTGTTATTGGTCCATTGACGCAAAATAGAGAAGCACCAAACAATATGAACAAGCGCGGTTGCACATGCGTGGCACGTGCTAGAACCCTTTTTATTTAGAGAACTTAATATACACTCTCTGATCTGTTAAAATTTCTCTCTCTTTATTCTCTCTCACAGTTTTCACTGCACTCTTTCGCGAGAGTGCCCAAACCTTCATTGAAAACCCTGCCAGAGCTCAGATCTGATCGCTGGATAATTCGCCGATATCTCCAACGGTATCCTTTCACACCTCCTTCTCTCTCTCAATCTCTCTGTGTGTATATATATAGATGCGTATGAATTCGTATTTTTATTAAATTTCATCTATATATATTCTTGGATTTGGAGTTGAAGATCCGCTTGAGTTTGACGAAAGCCACATGAATTATGAATTTTCTCTCTTAGATTTTGCAGATTTATTGAATTAATGGCTATTTCATTTTCGCTCGTAAATGAACTTAGGTTTTAGTTTCATTTTGATACTGTATTTAATGGCCAATATTTTATTTTTTTATTTTTTTTTATTTTTGGATTGCATCGAGTTCTTATTAATCTGTTTTGGAAAAGAAAAATGAAAAAAAGGGTTTGGGATAGGAAGAATAAGGTTGTGAAATGAGAAGAATGTTATTGTGTATTGAATTACGGCGAATGTATTTGGGTTGAAAAGGGGTTAGGGTAATATGTTGGGTGAGATTTTTAAGAGATACAATGACAATAAAAACAAAACCTTAGTCCCAAAACTATGAGACTAGTCGCAGGAGTTGGGGTAGTGGGGATTTAAATGTAGGTTCTCCTAAGGAGGAGAATTGGATAGTGGGAGAAAGTTATTTAACTACTTGGGAACTAAATAGGATTTAGCAGATTCGGGTTTTCTGCCAAGAGCCTTGTAGCTTAGTGGGCATTACTTGGTCTCCTTTATGAGGAGAACCAAGATTCGTATCTCCCCTTCCCCGCTTATTTTAACAATTTAATTATTAAAAAAGAAGAAGAAAAGAACAGATTCTGGTTTTCGTGAGTCAGGTAGGTAGCTTTTAGAGTTTTAGTTTTATGCTTCATTTTAAAATTATGACTCACTGTGCTGATGTTTAATTGGAAACTGAAAATTTTGGCTGTGAAATTTAGCAATAGTAGCCTCCTTGGATGACTTAAACTTGAGCTATGCTTTTGGGTGCAACATTGACCTTGTTTTTTGTTGGGTTCAATTACAGAAATGTATAACAATGTGGGGACCCAGCCTGGGGTGCCAAGACCACCAGTAAATGCAGCAAATGCTCCGCCTAATCCATTTGCGAATGCATTTTATGGAGCTGGTTTTGGGCTTATCAAAGGTGGATTGGGTGCATGTGGAGAGACGATTTTAGGATCGAGCTCTGAATATGTGCAAAGCAATGTAAGTGGCATATACTGTTATGATTTAAGACGACATTCTTGTTTGAGCTTACAAGGGATATAATATTATGATAACTTGAATGTTGTCATGTTGGTATTATCAAGTTTGTTCTCAATCTTTTATTATTTGTGTATCAGTATGATGGATTAGAATGCACCTAAGCTCTAGAGGGCACTGTCAGTGCGGTTATTGAAGTTGTCAATTAGACTTTGAGGTTGCAACTATTTTTGAGGGAAATCAACATCCTTTTAATGTAATATATGCAAAAGCTTAGGTGAAATTATGGTACTGAAGTACATACCCTATGGTTTGAATGATCTTGGGAGCTGTAGAATTGGCAAAGTTTGAATGTTGTCTTTTAAAATTGTCCATGCAGGGGTAGTGTGGTCTTCCATATAAATTCCAAAGAAAATTAAAAATTTCATTAGTTACTTTCCTTTTCAAATCAAAATATATGACTGCCTTCCTCTTTAACATTTGTGAGGGAAAAGGTAACATCTTTTATGCTACATTGATCAATACAATCACATAGTAGAATTTAATTGAGAAACCTAAGGTAAAACTTCTATAACTTTGGTCTATAATTGAAATTAGAAGAGCAACATCAAAACATAAGACTAAAGATGTCCCGCCATAATCTGCAAAAATATGGTTGGAAACTTCTTCGTCTACTCCTCGTCTACACCAAAAATTGATTGGTATCTTGATATGATGATAAAGAGTTATTATCAGGAGCAGATGCTATAGGTTGAAACTCTACAAAAAGAAAAAAAGAAAAAAAAAAAAAAAAGCTTTGAGCTAGGCCTCACGGGCTGGGCTTATGTATTTTCTTTTGGGCTGCTCATAAAATAGACCAAAACACTTGTGGTCCCTCTTTATTTGAGTGTTAACCCAATTAATTCCATGATCCAAATCTGAACTAATTCAATCCTGGGAATTGTTTTGAATGGTTAACGCTTTGATAATTTGAGGGCTTTGTTTTGTGAATGGGCTATTGAGCTAAAATTTGGGTTTTATTTTATTTTATACAATTTGCATGCTTTAATGGTTAATTTATTGGGCCTGATTTTAGTAAAAAGTGGTATTTAATTTTCATGGGTAATCGACTATGGGCTCTTAGAATTGTTGGTCTGTTCAAAAAATAAAAAATAAAAAAGTCTCCAACACGAACATCTATCAAACGAGTTCTATAAAGATTTCATAATAAGAACCTATCAAAATAAAAAATAAAAAAGGCAAGGCCATCAGGTGTGGCGTTTTATTCATCATCGAGACTCCCTTCTTTTGATGGTCTTGTCACATAGTTTAGCCTCCAAAGGCAACACCTGATTAGCGGACAAGATAAACTATGTGACAAATGCTTGTTTATTTATTTATATTTTTCCTTGTGGTTTCTCGGCAACCTAACGGAGCATTTGGGGTTTTTTGGTTTTTAAAATTTTGTATATTATGTTTGAAATGGTTTGTATTTATGCTTTGGAATTGAGTTGTTTTGTAGTTGTTTTGATATGCATGTCAATTTGTTATTGGTCCATTGACGAAAATAGAGAAGCACCAAACAATACGAACCAGCACGGTTGCACATGCGTGGCACGTGCTACAACCTTTTTTATTTAGAGAACTTAATATACACTCTCTGATCTGTTAAAATTATGATAACTTGAATGTTGTCATGTTGGTATTATCAAGTTTGTTCTCAATCTTTTATTATTTGTGTATCAGTATGATGGATTAGAATGCACCTAAGCTCTAGAGGGCACTGTCAGTGCGGTTATTGAATTTGTCAATTAGACTTTTAGGTTGCAACTATTTTTGAGGGAAATCAACATCCTTTTAATGTAATATATGCAAAAGCTTAGGTGAAATTATGGTACTGAAGTACATACCCTATGGTTTGAATGATCTTGGGAGTTGTAGAATTGGCAAAGTTTGAACGTTGTCTCTTAAAATTGTCCATGCAGGGGTATTGTGATCTTCCATATAAATTCCAAAGAAAATTAAAAATTTCATTAGTTACTTTCCTTTTCAAATCAAAATATATGACTGCCTTCCTCTTTAACATTTGTGGGGGAAAACATAACATGCCAAAAGTATTACTTAAAAACATATCACAATCACAACCATCAACAAATTCTTAATCTTAACAAATTCAGGATTGGGTTTGTAGATATTTTTTCAATCAATCTGGGTTAAACTGGGGTCAGGCACATATATTCCTGTTATTCTATTCCACTAAACTCATATACTCCATTACCTCCTTCACTATTTCTACCCATGTTATTTTCGACCTTCCTTTGCTCCATTTCTCTCCAACTTGAAGTTGAAACCTAAAACATTTCAAAGTCATTTTTATTTTAAGTTGTGCAAATTACAAAATACATTAAAGTTATATTTTATTATTATTATTATTATTATTATTATTATTATTATTATTATTATTATTATTATTATTATTATTATTTTATGGATATCTGAAGGCCCTTGTATTATAACTACGGCATTGCAAATTTAACAAAAACAGCAAAATTACATTTACCTAGGAATCAAGTTTGCCAGGAATTAGCCCAAAGCAAGAGAAAACAAAACCTGGAATTAGTGCCAAGCTAACAAAGGGAAAACTCCAACAATAAACTTCATTACTCAAGCAAATTGTAAAACAACACTGATCCCTGGATTCTTTAAATAGAGTTCCAAACTTATTGTCCTATTAGGAAAAGAAAATAGTTTTACTGACCTAGTAAGAAAAGGAATTAAATTCCCTAAGCAAATAGGAAAAGAAAACAAGGTTTAACCAATTACATTAATAAATTAAACAAATTGTAGACACCAGTTGATTAACCCTTTGGCCATATGTTAGCAGACTTCATCCATAAGGCCACTGGGTGGACGGTTTTCTTCATGCTTCTGCATCCATATTCCATAGGTCTGCATAATTGGAGGCCTGTATCTAGTGTCTGCACCAATAACTGTCATAAAATCATTGAGTTTGTCCTTTAAATATCTGGCTTCTCTTACATTCGAATCTCCCCTTCCCCACTTATTGTAACGATTGAATTCTTAGAAAGAAAGAAAAATAGATTATGGTTTTCGTGGGCTGGATTAAGTAGCTTTTAGTTTTATGCTTCATTTTAAAATTGAGTCACTGTGCTGACATATAATCAAAAACTGAAAATTTTCGTTTTGAAATTTAGCAATAGTAGTCCCTTTGGATGACTCAAACCTGAGCTGTGCTTTTGGGTGCAATTGTTACCTTGTTTTTTGTTGGGTTCAATTACAGAAATGTACCGTTGGAAGGCAACACTAAAATGTGAATATTTTAACACCTCTTGGAGAACCGCTTCAACAGTCATCTGCTAGTGCTCACTTTTATACAAACAGCTAGCATGTTCTGTCGTCTGGATGCATAAGTTCAAAGGCTATATAATTTGGATGGTTGTTCCCTGTTCGATGGAGTTGATCTTGCCTATGTAAAATACATAAATTATGTATTTCTTTCTTTGTTATTATTGTTAATGTAATTGATCTTGCCTATGTAAAATACATGATTGTTGTGTTTCAGCATCCTTGTAGAGTACTAGTTTTGTTATCTCCACTCTAAAATTTCTTTGATTGATCCTTGAACAAAATGCATGGATGTTTGAAAGCCAACCATCAATAAATACTTCATTGGAAATTGGTTATCAATCTTTAGAAAGCATTCTATATAGGTTTATCATGATTAAGATTGTGTTAATGCTCATGCTAAACAAAGATTGTAAATTCCCTTGGGTAATAAAATGGATGTTTTGAAAGAATATTTTCAGTAGTGCACTGATGCTCTCTTACAAAATTTTGTACTTGAATGACTACATGTAACACATTGATTTCTTATGCATTAAACATCCAGAATGCTCCTGACATCATTCTATATGGACTTTTTGGGTAATTCGTTAATGTTCGTTTTTTGTCAATTAGCGTGTTCAGTTGGTGAAACTTTCCTTGCTAGAATAAGGCAAAAGAGTTTTTTGTGTATAGTTTTTAAAGAGTTTTTTTTTTTTTTTTCCCCATCACATGGAGATTAATGAAGAATTTTTAAAGAGTTTTTACTAATGAAGAAACAACACTCTGAAGTTTTATTTCTAAAATTTGTGTTCTAAGTTCCTCAGTTTTTACTTATTGCAATTTGCAAGTTGTAACATGCCTATCATCCCATTGTCGTCTGCTACCCCCAACTCTCGTTAAAAGCACCACTACTATCACCACCGCCAAGATCACCCATCCTAGCATATATTGCCCCATGACTTCCACTACAACCAGTTGATTGGCAGAAAATAGCTGTCACATTCATAATTATCTAATATTTTTCTATATTGTTACAGTACTTCTTACTACAAGTCTACAACAATGTTAACCCTCCATTTGATGCTCTTTCGAAAATTGAATTTAAGATTTGACATGATTATCATTAGATCCCTCCTTACTAGTTCCTAATCATCTTGAGTTCCCTTCAGATTTCAGAAAAACCTATTGTTCGGGGTAATTAGTTCACTTGCCATGTGTTGCAAATTGGTTGATTTCTTCTACTGATCCGGATAGTATTCAAAGAGAAGAAGTAAGAACTTGCAGAAGAAAATCCATCACAACATGATGAGATTTGAACATTAGCTTTTAGAATTTGGAAAAATCGGATAGAGTGAGTTGGAAGAGAAAAGGAACACCCTTCTTTGTGTACCTAATATTGATTTACGAGTGCACAAATAAAAAGATGTCCAAAGCAATGAAACGCAATCAGTTTATGCTAGATCTAAGACATCAGATTACAACACTGAACTTTAGTAGATATTAACATATAACTAATAAAAGTAAACTAATGCACAAATAAAAAAAGATAAGTTCTGCAACCGATGATTATTTGGGAAAGAATTACAAATATATCAATAAGATTTGAAACAGTGGCAGTAAGCAACACCAGAAGAGTATTGAGTAAAAACCAATGCAAATAGTCATTCCTACAGTTCAGGCATCTTTAGTACGCTGTAGTTCAAGCATCTTTCGTACGTCTATTATTACAACCGGTCCCAATCCCGTATGTAATGCCACTATGTTTGCAAGAAAATATTCCAATATGATGCGGAACCAATAGCTACTGTTTGAACCATCACTTTTGCCTCTGATTTGGGTTTCTCTAACATTATTGCAGAGCCTACTCAATAACTTAAGAGGCATTAGGCGAAAATTTTGTGCGTAATATTTTATATATTTAAATAGTAATTAAATAATATTAATTAATGTTTTTATTTTTATTTAAAATCTATTTTTTATTTTTATTCATTATATGATTTAATAAATTAGTATTACTAAAATATAAATAAGTTGATATAATATACATCAAATTATTAATTAATATAATAATTAATGTAGTAAAAATTTGCATTAAAAAATATATATTAATTTGAGTGGGTATGTATTGGATGTGGCCCGTGTGGGTGAAGGAGGGAGTGTTTTTTTTTTTTTTGAAAGGGGCTGAATGAGGGAGTGAGGGAGTTTGTAGCTGTATTGGTGGAGACTGAAATTGTTTTTTACCTTTTTAGATTATATATTCGGGTGCGTTAAAGGGCACGGTCAAGTGTCCGTTAACAGTAATATTTTTTTATTTTTTCGGACAAAATTTTTTGTCGTTACTTTACCTTTATGTCAAATTTTCAACTTTTATTTTTGTTACTACAGGGTGTTCATTTTGACTTTTTTCACCATCTTTTTTTTGTCTTTTTTACTTTAACAGGCAACAGGCCAGTGCTTGATAACAAATCCCTGTAAAATATTATATACTCAACAACCGTGCAGTGTTAAGTCCTGTCATTTTATCAAGCTTTGTACAGTGTGTATAATCCCTGTGCAGTGACAACTGTTAACTCACAAGTCCTTTCAATCAAGTAGTTTAAAAAATATAACTTAAAATGATTGTCTGAACTTATAGAAAAAGAACAAGAAACAAGACTCCGCGTGTTGTCTTTGTCCTGTCAATCAAAATATAACTTAAAATGATTGATTGAACTTATAGAAAAAGAACAAGAAACAATACTGAGCGTATTGTCTTTGTCCTATCCATTAAGTAGATTAAAAAATATAACTTAAAATGATTGACTGAACTTATAGAAAAAGAACAAGAAACAAGACTCAGCGTGTTGTGTTTGTCCTGACAATCAGGTAGTTTAAAAAACCTAATTTAAAATGTATAACTGAACTTATATAAAAAGATCAAAAATCAAGATGAAGAAAAGAAATGAAATGATATAGATAGAGAGGCAGGGAGATGAGAGATTTGTCCAGATAATTTTGATTTTGATTTTATTTGATGTGAGATAAATTTTCTCACCTATTTGAGAGTTTTAATGGAGAAAATAAAAAATCTATTCTCTTATTTGAGAGTTTAAGTGGTAGAGAATGAAATGAATAAGAATGAATACTTATTTCTATTTATTTCTTTAAAATCTCAAATTTTCATTCTACTGAAATTGTGAGAAATTTGAAAGAATGAAATTAAATTTAATAATTTTTTTTTACTAAAACTTTCGAAATACACGTATATATTGAACCATTTATTTTAAAATATGATCTAATAGTAATATTGTTATAAAATAATTCCACTCATTTCCCTTTATGTTATTCCTAAATAAGGTTAGTCAATTTCATTTTATTTATTTCTCTTATTTAAATATATTTCATTTCGTTGATTTCCTTTCCATAAGGTTAGTGATATCTCCATACTCTTACTTTTTTTTTTTTTTAAATAGATTTCACATTTGGATCTATCAATATTGTGAGAAGGGTTTTGTGAAATTTGTACAAAAATTCTAAACTCCAAGGGAAATTGCAACATGCATCATTGATAGTGTGTGATTGTAATTTACTTCTAAATATCATATTATTATGATTTCTGATAAGACTCCACGACCTATCCCACCACAATCTTTTTCATGGTTCTCACTCTTCAAGTTCATAATATCATATAGGGCCCTTTGTTATCATCTTAAAATCTAAGGATTTAAAGGTGAGGCTCATAACAAAGTGCTTCCCCCAAGATACAAAGAAGAGAGAGAGACCTGTACAGTTGTAGGTGTGAAAGAAAAAGGAAAGAGGGGAAAAGGAACTCGGGAAGAACAAGAAAGAGAAAAACAAAGAGAAAGAGAAGAGTCCCCCACTTACAGTGTTTGGTCAAATCATCCTAGTCCCACAATTTTTAATATATTTACAACAATGTTATTTAAAATGTTATTTGAAAATTAAAAATAGGTAGTTTTCAAAATACGGTGTTTAAGGGGTGTTTTGAACTTGGTGGCCAAAACAGGCCCTAAATATCCTAAATTAAGAACGGTAATTCAAACACTTTCAATCAAACTATTATCTGGGATCACATACCAACCAGGACACCGCCCATAATCAAACCAAATTGCAAAGAGGATGTTTAGAGAAAATAAAGAGAGTATTTGTTGGGTGGATAGGTGTGAAATAATAATAAAAAGTGAGAAAAATATTATTTAAATAAAAGACAATATATAATAGATAATTTAATATTGGTGTTTTTGCAAAGTATTTATGTAAAATAGAAAAAATAAATTGTTATACTAAAATTTGCCTCATCGCACGTGTTTTGCGCCATTGATAAGACTATTTTTTATTTTTTATTTTGGGTTTAGTGGCATAATGTTTAAAAGTAAGATTGAGATAGTGTCACAGTTTTTATGATATTTCTCTATATAAGTTTTTTTTTCCTAATTGGTTATTTGTCTAAAAAAATATATGATATAACCAAGAGGTTTTTTTTTTTTTTTTTTTTAAAATTTATAAATTTAAGAAAGAGATAAGATAATGTGGAATAACGTTGAAAAGTGAGATAAAGATAATGTTCTATTTTTTAGAATCTTTCTCTTCATGAGAGTTGATAAATGTTTGAAAATTTGAATTTAAAATAAAAGATGGTAATTCAAATTGGAGATGAGAAATAGAAAAGCCTAAAACTTAAGAACTTTTTTTAAAAAAATAATAAATTACTCTTTTAATCAATTTATTTATTTTTAATTTAAAATTAGATAACTAAAAGAAAAGGATATTCTAGAGAGTTTAAGAATTTGTTTAAAGATATTTTCGTAAGCAAAATTTTGAAATTCAAATAGAGAATCTTGTTATTAGTAGTATAGGTAGATAAAAAATTTTAAACAAATTAATGTGAATGCTTTCATAAATGCAATACAAGAAATTTTTTGAATTACTATTCTCAAGTCTAATCTACACTATAAATCTATTGATTAGATTTTAGTACTTCTATATAAAGTCAATGAAGATCTTAAATCCTCATTAATAGTTAACATTTAAATATAGTGTGAATTTAAATATGAAAATAGATGATGTGAGACTGAAAACTCGTAGTCAGATTTAAAAATACTCGAGTTGTCATGGTATGGTGTGATTTTTTTTTTTTTTCTTTTTTTGAGTTGAGTCTTTGTAGCTGTCGGCTGTTAATCCGCTTTCTAACCTGATATATAAACAGTGTGTTTGTAATCAATTTCTTCAATGAAGCATTTTCTTCTCCATCACAAAAAGCTCCCTCTCTCTTTTACTCTCTCTGAAACTCTTCCTCTTAGTTTTGCACCTCTATTGTTAAAGCTTTGAGCTTTGTTGATTTTTGCGCATCTAACTCATTTAGTACGGTAACAGTTATTCATCCGTTAGTCAAAGTTGGTCTCTAGCCATTATTTTATTAAAATTTTTGATCAGAAACAAGTGAAATCATTTCATTTCAAAGCTGGTTTACATCTGACATAACCTCAGAATAGATTATATGTGGAGTTTCCTCCATCTTCTATTGTTAACTATGAAAAGTTTTGTGGCCTAGAGTTATTGATATTTCTATAGATATATTTGAGCTATTGTATTGCACGGTCTTTTTTACTCTTTTTTTTTTTTTTTTTTTGAGAAACCACCCCAGGAAGAGGAAGAGGGGGAGTCTTTCTTACTTTTGTAGTAAGATCAAAATAGGATTTTCCGAATCAACAAGGGAAAAAATAATTTATCACCTGATTGGCACGATTTAGAATGGGGCCAAATCATTATTTACCTGCAAAGTTCCTTAAAATCCGAACTATAACTTCTTTCAAAATCAACACACACACACACACAAAAAAAAAAAAAAAAAAAAAAAAACCTTCTTTATACATAATTCCAATTCCAAATGCAGAGGTTAATGAAATAGCGATTCTATTCAGAAAAAAACAAGAAGAAAAAAGCAGCGATTCTTTTCAATCATAATTGCAATATGAGATATATATGTGGGTTATCTGTAGATCACGTGAAGTCTAAAGAGAGGAGTACTACTGATTGTACTAAATGCTGAATTGTTTTGTGCTATACATGCAAGACTGCAAGAGGACGGGATTAAAAAGGCTAAAAGTGCTGAAATTTCACCGATTTAGAACGCATGAAATTTCACAGATTTAGAACGCCTCGGGTCATCATGAATCATGGTTTAGGGTTTGAAGACTGTACTCGGCTACACTTACCAAAATCAAAATCAGATTTTCCATACACCTCCATACTCGGCTCAGACTCAAGGTTGAAACACTATCAACCCTCATCTCTCTCTCTCTCTTATAAATTGGTCTTTTCTGTTTGTTCTCCGTTATCTCTGCTCTCTAGTCTCTCTAGTGATTTCGAAATCTACAAAGCCCTTTACTCTTCTTTACATCAAAATCTTTCCAGTTTCTTAACTCCACCGGGTTGCTGGTTGCTGTTGCCACCGCCTAACACCCCACCTGACGCCGCCGCCTCACATTGTTTCCACATTGCACCATGGGTCTTCTCTGCCTCTCAGACTCGGCTTCCTAGTCTCAGATCAGGTAAAGTTTCTTCCTTTTTCATCCCTCTTGTTCTGTATTTTGTGTTTGTGATATGGGTTTATCATTTGTTCAATTTTTTTTTTCTTTTTGTGATAAGTAATATAAATCATCTGAAAAGCAACATTAGGGATCTTGTTCAAATGATTTAAAACTTAGAGATTAGGGACCAAAACTGACCAAGTGATTGGATTCAAAGATGAAATCCTAGTTTTTTTTATTTGATTTATCACTTGTCAAAGATGGAACCCCTAATTTGAGTATGTTTGTTTGTGTTATCATTTTTCGTAGACTTGAGTTATCACTTTTCTGAGTGTGCATTGTGTTTATTTTCGTTATACTCTTTACAGACAGGCATTATAGTTAGTTTGATTCATTATTTTAGTGTGCTCTGAGTGTGATTTGTATTTGCCCTGCTTTATTCCTTGTTTTTATTTATTTATTTATTTATTTTTTTATGATCAACATTCTTGTATCTTTACTGTAAAAAAGGAATATGAACCCCTGTTTTAACAAGATAAAATCCAAACACATTTTTATTTTCTTATCTGCCTGTTTTATTCCTTGTTTAGTTTTTTTTTTCTATGATCAATGTACTTGTATCTTCTCTGTAAAAAGAAGAACGAACTATTTTAAAAAGATGAAATCCAAACACATTGTTATTTTCATTTGTTTGATTCATTTTGCTTTCCTAACTTAAAAATTTGAAATCCTAATTTTATACAGGAGTTGAAAGTTATTCAAGTTGGTTTTTTGCTTCCTTTTCAAGGTTGAATCCTTGACAGCTAAGAGTTCTCTGAGGTATCATCTCTTTCTCTTCTAACTTTTTGTCATTGTTTGTGTTACTTTTGTCGTTGTATTTGTTGTCGCTTTGACCTGTTGTTCTTGATTTTCCATTCTTTTTAAATAAAACACTTAGATAAGATTTCATTAATTACTAGTGAATACGTTGATCTTATATTTACATGATTTCCCTAGCTTAGCTAGAATATTATACGTTGAAAAATTTTATAATGTACTACACGATAACTAATACAAGATCAATGATTATTATAGATACCTTCTCAATAAAAATTCTTTACTGCATTAGGAAAGCTATTTTTTGGAAATACTTATAGTATTTCATAATTGTAACTAATTATATATACTTATGGGAATATTGCCTACTGCCTTGGTGGTTTACAGCCTTACTGACTTGTGCAGTAACTGACTTCTTTGCTACCTCTGTGGCTTACTATATATATATATGTGTGTATGGAATTATGAGGATGCTGTAGTACTTGTAGCAATGCTTGCTGCTGTATGGTTTTGGAACATTACTTGATGTGTGGAATGGTTGGCAGGTTTAATGTGTTTAGAATCTAAACTTTAGATTGACTTTTATATGCTTGAGTTTTCTTGAGGCAATTTTGTGGTACTGCCCAATGCCCAGGCCTTTAGGCTTTGCCATTTGGAAAATATTTGTTGTAATGTGTGAATGACTAACAGGTGATAAAAAATGGGATTTTATGAATTTTTATCTGTTTAATTAATGCCCAGGTTTTAAATGCTATTGATGTTTAGCATGTGGTAAAAAATGGTATTTTGTGTGGTATTATTTGTTTGCTGTTGTGTCCATGTTTTTCTTTGCATTTTTTTTGTTCCCAAATGTCAATATGTGGGCTCTGGGAAGTATAGATTTGGACTGATTGTGTTCAAGTAGACCTTGAAGGCCTATTTTAAAGGGTACTGGCCCATTTTAAAAGAAATGATGTAAAAGAGGTCCAATCTGATATGACAAAATTTAGAGAGCCTAATAATATTGGCCAAAAGTCCGAAAAAAGTTAAATACATGAAAATCTACAAATTTGGTCAAACCTGTCAAACCAACCCCAACCGATGACCCTTCTCAGTGGATCTGACCCATATTTCGGGTGAGTGCGGGTAAATTTTTCAGTGGCCCATATAAAAAATGAAAAAATTGTAAGAGAAATTCATAATTTTTTTTTTATAAAAAACATTATTAGTAAAATCCTTTATTTATATTACATTGTTGGAAATGTTTCAAGTTTGAATTGATGATGGCTACATTGGCTGGTGTCTTCTTACTCATTGTGTGTAAGAGCAAAAAATTATACTCTTATCCACAATCTTTGACCAAATCAGTAAGAGGGGGTAGGGTAGGTGATAATAAACTTAATAAGCATCCCATCATTTTGGCCCCTCTTATCTCTCTTTTCTTAAACATGTTTCCTCCTTCCAATAATGAAAATGAAGGAAGACAGCTGCTAAGGCAGATTGCCTCAATCATAAAAGACAAAAAAGCGACGCTCACCATGACTGATGCTAAGGATGTGTTGGCCTTTCTGTCAGCCATTTCCTTTAAAATTTTCTTTAATTAGTGCAATATATAAACAGTGTTTATGTTCTCTTCATGTATACGGAGAGCAGTCCAAAAATCCTCTATTAGAAATTCCTCCACTTTTTCAGACATTAATACTAGTTCAAAGCCTTGTTTTGTTAGTACACACAACCAAAGTTTGCCATTGAATCTTGGCTGTAATCGTTGTAGTCAATTTTGCACAAATGATAAATTATATCTAGTGGGGTCAAATCACTTCTTAAGACAGTGGGTAAAGTTCCACGCCTCGGCTTTCAATCATTAATAAATTTTTCTTTCTTTTCAATTTTACTCTTGTTCTGTTTGATTTAATTCATCTGATGTATTTTCCTTCACAAATATATCCTAATGTGATTCATTTCACCTCAGTGAGAACTGAGACCGTAGATTGCATGAGTTGTTGATAGTTAATTTGTACTTACAGGGTCGTTCTTTCAGGCTTTCAATCAGCAGCTACACTTCAATAACCGAGGTAGGTTTTTATAACATTTTTCACTCAAGTATTTTTGTCTATCAATGTATTTATTTATTTTCTCATTGTCATCTTACCGAAATAACATTGGCTACGCATTTAAAATTATATACAAATTAGATTGTAATTCATGTTTTTGCTTGAAATCATTTAACAATAGTGAAAATGAAGTGATTTTAGTTTACCTAGAAGCTTATTTGGTTGGAGAGAGGAGTAGAGGAAGGGGACCAGAGTTAGGTTTGATCATATCCTCATTTTAATGTTGTTTGAGGTGGGAGGAAGGGGGATTTAGAGGGGTCACAACCCTACTTTTTTAATTCTCTCAATTAGAAAATTTTTGGAGGGTAGTGTTAGGAATTTAACCTAATCCCCATATCTATGAGAAACGAAAAATAGATAAAAATATGTACCAAGAAAAATCACACAACATAAATATTTACAAGGTTCAACAATGTGTCTGTGTCCACATAGTTGCAAGGATTTAATGAATAGAAATTACAAGAGTGCCATATAATACAATTTTCATTACATCAAACCCTAATCTAGAGCAATAGCATATATATCCCAAACAA
Organism: Quercus lobata; assembly: GCF_001633185.2. Taxonomy (NCBI): domain Eukaryota; kingdom Viridiplantae; phylum Streptophyta; class Magnoliopsida; order Fagales; family Fagaceae; genus Quercus; species Quercus lobata. The sequence goes on from NC_044913.1 coordinate 50,393,915, forward strand.
TTTTCACGTAGCAAATCTCCTATTAAAGCTTCGTTTGGTTTGTGCGTTTGCGTTTGGAGCGTCTGCCTTTGGCATCTTTTTTTTTTTTTTTTTTTTTGACCTGCACCTCTTACATTGTTCATGCTACTTGACCTGAGTAATTAGGCAAATGTATAGTAGTCCGTGTGTGAACAGTAATTTTATTATTTTTTATTATTTTTAGTTTTCAGCAAAATAAGCGGTATTTAATCGCATACTAAAAATAGTAACACATCCAAATTAGGTCTAGTCACAAACCGGATCAAACACAACAAAATCCAGATGGCCTAATAGGGAGTACGGTAACAATATAGAAAAATATTGGATAATTATGAATGGGAAAGCTATGTTCTGCCCAATTGTTTAGCACAAGAAATAGGTCGTTCAGTATGTTACAATCAAAATGGTTATATGATCATTCCACTCCCATGATCATTTTTGTAAAGAAAGTTGTAAAATAGTCTATGGCTTTAGCATTTTCCCAAATTATATGATCATTCTACTCCCAAGTCCTCTCCTAATTTAATTTTGAAACATCCAAGCAAAGAGGAGAGATATATATTCCCCTTCCTCCACTTAATTTTTAAAACATCCAAACAAGGGGAATGAATACCAATTCCCCTCTTATTTTACTATTCAGTTTTTATTTTTATTTTTTTATATACTATTTATTGGCTTCATTGCACTTTTTGATACTATTAAAGGGCCTTACTATACTATTTCAATGAATTATCACCTTTTATCTACAGTACATTCAACAAAAAGTTTTCAACTTCAGCAGAATAAGAAAATCTCAGGCCCCTAGTTATGGTAACGTTATGTATGCAAAGGCCCCTAAATCTTAGGGCTTGTTTAGTAACCGTGTTTAAGTATTGTTTTTTAATTTTTAGTATTTTGAACATGTGTTTGAGTATTATAGAAATACGTGTCGGCAATGTTATTGTTATTTAAAGACTGAAAACTGTTATTTAAATAACAGTGTTGACTGAGTTATTATTTTCGATCATTAATGCAATACTAGTTTTTTCTTGAGGCAGTGCTCTTTTCCACTTTGGTGCGTTAAATTTAATACTTCCAAAAAAGAAAAAGCTTTCCATACCTACCGAAGAAAAATGTCTTGTTATCTATTCTCTCCTAGTTTCTTGGACAGGATTAACTATTCAGTGCTTGTCTTAAATTGATTCATAATGTGTTGTATAGCCTTGTGATATATAATCCAAAATAGTAATGTTGTTAACTGATGAATGGAAATTACTGATGTAGTTCATATTCAAAATAGAATATTATTTTTATACCATACAAATTGTCATGTGTACCGTCACAGCAAGTGGTAGGTTTATATGTAATTAATATGCAGCCAGTCACAATTTTCTTCGTAGGATAATTTAGAAAAAGTTATGATTTTTTATATAACAGTAGAATTACTAAAAAATACAGAGATAAAATTCTTAATCAAAACCGCGAGAAAAAGCTTCTGGAAGCACTAATCAATGTCTTTTGGAAAAGCTGACAGATGCCTAGAGAGTCAATCCAAACTGAACTAAAAAAAGGTATGGCCAAATGTTGCAGTTGTTTCTCCCAATCTAGATAGAGATTTTAGATTTGCAAATCCTTCTTAGATGCTGATTCTTCTTTGTGTTATTTCCACTGACTCCCAAACATAAATTTTATTTGTGATTCCTATTTTAAAAAACAAAATTAAAAGCAGAAGTTGAGAAACCCAGTACTTAATAATAAAAAATAAAAAAAAAACAAATCAAACCAAAACCGTGGAATCCAAACAAGTCATTTTCCCGGATTGGTAAACTATATGACGCAATGCCACTGAAAAATAGTGACGTAATATTTATGAGATAGTTGTTGTCTTTTCTATATATACCCTCCTGGGTTTCATTTGGTTACAGTGAGAAGTTAGAACTTAGAAAAATTGACCGCATTATCTATTGATAGTTAAGTATTGAAATTTTAAATCCTGGTTCTTTCAGCTGCTGAGCATTAGTAACTGCGGAAGGCTTTTGTAACATTTCCTACTCAAGTTCCTTTGTCTATCAATCTATTTAGTTATTTTCTCATTATTGTCTTACTGAAATAACATTGTTTATGACATTTAAAATTATATACAAACTAGATTGTACTTTATGTTTATGCACAAAACGTTTAACTGTAGTAATAAAGATGTGGTTTTATCCAGAAAAATGACAATTTATTTAAATTTGAATAATTAATGCGCCACCTCCCACATAAAAAATAAATACACCTCTTCCCCCAAATAAAATTAATTCACCACTTGATATAATTAACGTAACAAAATAAATGTGTTTATCCTATTAGTAATGTCAAATAAAAATAGTGTTTTATATAAAACTTTCCCGTTATGGTTTATTAACAATTGCCCTAAGGGTAACCGTTAACATGGCCCCTAAAATTATATACAAATTAGATTGTAATTCTGTTTATGCAGAAAAAGATTTAACACTAATAATAATGAGATGGTTTTATCTAGAAGCTTATTTGGAAGGAAAGAGAAGTAGAGGTTTAATGAGCCTTGTTTTGATGCACAAAAACATTTAACAATAGTAATAAAGTGGTGGTTTTACCTAGAAGCTTGTTTGGTTGGAAAGAAAAGTGGAGGTTTAATGAACCTTGTTTTGATGTTTTTTAAGGTGCGAGGAGGGGGGTTTTGGATAGGTATGCTAATTCCTAAGTCCTATCCCCCTCATTGGTGGTGGCTCTAGGATATTTTTTCTAGGGGGTCAATAAAAAGATGAATCTTGGACAAGGGATTAATCTTGGATAAGAGATATATCTTGTAGTCTATGAAGATTATTTATTACAAATATGTCCACAATGCTGGGAAGATAATAAGAAATATACTATTAGTTCACTTGACATATTGATTTATACTACAAAGAACATACTAATTTTTGTTGTTAAGAAGAAATCCTAATTATTATTGCTAATTCATCAATTACATCTAAATACAGTAAACATATTAATTATTATTGCTAGGTGAATCCTAATTATTATTGCTCAGAATTCTTTTATTTATCAGTTTGTCTTTACTTCTTACAATTATTTTAGTTTGTCTTGATTATATGGAACTTATTGTTTATTCTTTTTTTCTCACTATTTGCTTCTTTCATGTGTGTCCTTGCTTATTAGCATTAAAAAATGCATTTTTAGTCATTACATTTTGACTTTTTTTCATTTTAATCCCTACATTTTCATTTTACGACTTTCAGTTCCTAAACCAATTAACGCGTGATATTTAAGTCCTTAATTAGATTGGATGACGGTAAGGACCTAAATGTCACGCGTTAATTGGTTTAGGGACCAAAAGTGATAAAATGAAAATGTAGGGACTAAAATGGAAAAAAGTCAAAATGTAGGGACCAAAAGTGCATTTATATCTTATAATTTTAGCAAAAAGTTAGATAAGTTAGATGGGCATTTGTGCAAGGTTGGGGACAAACTAATTAGGAGAGAGAAAGAAAGTAGAAAAATAAAATAAAATAATATTCTTAAATTAATTAGGGTAGTTGATGTGGCCATCATTAAATTTTAAAGATGACATGGATTGTAGTGATTTTTTTAACCTTTAGATCTTATTGAAATTTATGGTTTAAAAGATGTGGTAACTTTTGTGGAGTTATACTAAATGTAATTCTAAGTAATATTATACCAACTAATATCTTGTTATAAAATTCATGTTTTGAAAATCTTGTTATAGAATTCATGTTTTGAAAATCCCTGTGTTGAGTTGTATATACTATATGTTCTTAACATTCATGCTAACTTTTTTTGTCAATTTAATATTATTTATTATTTGATCCATAAAATCATATTTTATGTATTATCTTAAACTACAAAAACTTGAATTTAAAAAACTGATTGATGACATGACAATTTATCAAAAGTGGAGAATATACAAAGAAATTTAACAGTGGATTTGTCAAAATTCTCATCTAAGTAAAAAATATTGAGTGATGTAACGTTGCTTAAGGTTATACTACATATATATATATATATATATATATATATGTATGTATGTATATATATTCAGGGTATTATATATACAAATTATTATTTCGAATTGAGTCTTCTTATATTGTCTAAGTTTAGATACTTAAGTTTGCATGCAAATATAATTGACACATAATTAGAATTGAGTCTTCTAATGCTAGAGGCTCTTGTCTTTGTTAAGGAGGACAACTTGGAAATGGAACAATCAGCTAGTAAGGAAATTCAACTAGCAACTGCTTCAACAAATAATGAAGAACAAAATACTGAAAAGGAAGCAGACATTTCAGGTGGAAATGAAAAAAAAAATGATGACTTGATAATTGAAATTAGCAAAATAGTCAAAAGGACGGAAAGTCAATTATTAGAAGAGTGTCGTATCTACAGACTTCCACGCTACCTTCGAAAATGGAATGAAGAAGCCTACACTCCTCAGGTTATTTCAATTGGCCCGTATCACCACGAAAACCAAAGATTGAAAGCCATGGAAGAGCATAAAGAGAGGTACTTCAGGAGTTTCATGAAACGGAGTGAGAGAAGCTTGGAGTATTTAGTAGGCACGGTAAGGGAACTGGAAGAACGCATTCGCAGGTGTTATGAAGAGACTATTGATCTTACCAGTGATAGGTTTGTGAAAATGATATTGCTGGATGCGTGCTTCATTCTTGAGCTTTTATTCCGACGTAGTTCATTAAGTTTGACAAGTCATGACGATTCCATGGTTGTGGAACCAAGGGCTGCTGCTGTGAAGGTTGACTTGCTATTATTTGAAAATCAGCTTCCATTCTTTGTTATTAAGGAACTACAGCACCTTGCATTTCCGTCTCTCTCCGATGCGTTCTTTTTTAAGAATATGTTTTCCTACTTTGACGTGTTCACCGACATTCAATATAGGCAGCCCAAGCCCAATGTGGAAATTGCACACTTAACCGATCTTCTTAGAACCTTCATGTTACCCTCACCCGAGGAGTTACCCGAAAGAATCACTGAACATCCGAAGCTTTTGTACTCAGCAACACAACTCCACAAGGCAGGAGTAAAGTTCCGGCTTGGTAAAAGTGAACGCTCTTTTCAAATAAAATTTGAAGATGGTGTGTTGGAAATCCCAAAATTAGAAATAGAGGGTGTGACGGAAGTTGTTATCCGAAACGTTATGGCATTAGAACAAACTTGCTATATAGGAAGTGCGTACTTTACTGATTACTTCATCTTCATGGATTTTCTTATCAATTCCAGAAAAGATGTGGATTTACTTACCAAAAAAAAAATCTTGGTCAATTACCTAGGCGACAACAATGCAGTAATGTCCATGATTAACAATCTCAACAAAGGAATCGTATCCGAAACGGTGAGAGATGATTACCGTAATCTCTATGGAGAATTGAATAGGTTCTATGAGAAATCTTGGCACCGCTGGGAGGCGACATTGAAAAGTGAATATTTTAGCACCCCTTGGAGGTTCGCTTCAACAGTGGCTGCTATTGTTCTTCTGCTGCTCACTTTTATGCAAACAGCAAGTTCTATGATTGATCTCTTCACGAAGTAACATGGATTCAAAGACTTAATAATTATGATGGTTGTTTCCCTGTTCGTTGGAATTGACGTCGCCTATGTAAAATACCCAAATTATATATTTTGTTCTATGTTATTATTTCTAATGTAATTGATCTTGCCGATGTAAAATACGCTAGTGTTGTGTTTCAAAATCCTTGTCTAGTTGTAGTTTTGTATTTCAAAAGCCTTTTTTTTGGTTGAATAGTTCGTCGTTTGTTTCTCAAAAAGTGTCCGAAGCTTTAAGCTGGGCCCCTCGGGCTGGGTTTTTTTTTTGGGCTCATAAAACAAACCGAAATACTTGTTGTTCTTCTTTATTTGAGTGTTGACCCAATTAATTTAATGACATAATTCTGAACGAATTTAATCCTGAGAATTTTTTTGACAGACCATCGGTATGGGTTAAAGCTTTGGAAATAGGGGGCCTTGATTTATATTAATTGATACAATTTGTGGTTAATGTTAGTGGACCTGATTTTGGAAAGAGCTGATATTTAATAAAGTCTACTGCCGTTTTAGCTATAAAAAAAAAAAAAAAAAACGAAACCCCTATCTTATTTCTATTTAATACCTTCTTGTAAATATTATTCAGTTTTAGATCTACTAAATTTTTACTTGATATGTACAATCAAATTTCAAGCTATAGTGTTTATTCGATTGCTCTTATTATTAGGATAAGACATTAATTAATTGTTGATGTAGAGTCTATAAATGAGATTCAAACCTCAAATATCTTGTTTAAACAATAAATTTTATTAGTTGTATCAACTTTATTTATTAAAAAAAAAAAAAAAAAAGTCCATGAGACTGTCTGGAGATCATGTGCATTATTACGACTTTGTTGTAACTTGTAAGTGCCCCACCATTGGTTTATCATTAAACATTGTTTCATTATGCTTATCTCGTTTTTCAATTGAATAATTGTCGGATTGGCCCATGTATAAATAAACATTTTTTTTAAGACATTTTTAACGTATAGTGTCCATTCCAAGAAATATTTCATATTTATTGACTTTTTGTTCGAAAAATTAATTTGTGTATAGCTTAAAATAGAACTCATATACCATTTCTTTACTCTATCTAGAATTCTTGAGTGAGAACCAGCTATTAATTCCACTTATTTTTCTTTTTATTTTATTTTATTTTATTACTCTTTACCCATAAATTTATATTTAAATATCATATTTTCTTTTTTATAAATATGTATAATAGAAAATTTTGTCAAATGTACACTTTTAAGCCCAAAAATTATCAACATTAGCTAACCTAAAATTTTGCAAATTTACATGACTACTATTCATTAGTATTTTATATTTCGTTGTTTTTTTCTCTCAGCTTAGATAATCTCTCTCTCTCTCTCTCAACACATAAATGTATTCTAATAAAATATAATGTAAAATAGATAATCTAATGTGGGGTGTTTTGAAATGTGATATATAAAATAGAAAAAAAAAAGTTTTTATGCTAAAATTGACAAAAAATGTTTACACCAATTAACGCTATTACTCTTATGTATTGCAGACAAGCCCAACCTCCCCCTCCCCCTTCCCCAGCATTTAAATTCCCAACTTTACAACTTTGTTTTTTTTTTAAATAATTCTATAATTAAAGTAAGGGGATATGAATCTAAAGATCTCTATTTAAAACAAAAAAAATTTGTTAGTTGAACTATAAGACTCTTGGTATTGTATTCTCAAACCAACTATATAAATTAATTAAACTTTTGTCTGGGCTATAATTTCTTTCAAAATCAACACCAAAAAAAACAAAAAAAAAATTGTTGCGGTACCCGTTAACAGCAATATTTTTTATTTTTTCTGACAAAAATTGTTGTCTTTATCTACCGTCAAATTTTCAACTTTTTAAGTGCTATATGATGTTCTTTTTGACATTTTTTCTGACTTTTTTTTTAAAATTTTTTTTTTTGTCTTTTTCACCTTAACAAGCACCGGTTCGGTGCATGTTATCAAATCCAAAAAAAAAAAACCCTCTTTATCCATAATTCCAATTCCAAATGCAGACTAGCGATTCTATTCAGAAAAAAACAAGAAGAAAAAAGTAGCGATTCTTTTCAATCATAATTGCAATACGAGATATATATTTGGGTTATCTGTACATCACGTGAAGTCTGAAGAGTGGAGTACTACTCATTGTACTAAATGCTGAATCGTTTTGTGCTAAACGCAAGACGGCAAGAGGATGGGGATTAAAAAGGCTAAAAGTACTGAAATTTCACAGATTTAGAACGCCTCTCTTCAGTCTTCAGTCTTCACTCTCTCTCTCGACCCGCCCCAACACCTAGTCGGCAACCCTTCAGATCAAACACAGATTTTCACTTTCCCATGCCTCGGGTCATGAATCATGGTTTAGGGTTTCAAAACTGTACTCGGCTACACTTACCAAAATCAAAATCAGATTTTCCATACTCCTCCTTACTCGGCTCGGACCCAAGGTTAAAACCCTCATCTCTCTCTCTTATAAATTGGTCTTTTCCTGTGTTTTCTTCGTTATCTCTGCTCTCTAGTGATTTCAGAATCTCTCTTTTTTATCTTGAAACAAACAAAGCCCTTTACATCAAAATCTTTCCGGTTTCTTCACTCCCCACCAGACGCCGCCGCCTCACTTTGTTTCCACATTGCACCATGGGTCCTCTCAGCCTCTCAGACTCGGCTTCCTAGTCTCAGATCAGGTAAAGTTTCTTCCTTTATCATCCCTCTTTTTCTGTATTTTGTGTTTGTGATATGGGTTTATCATTTGTTCAATTTTTTTTTTCTTTTCTTTTTGTGATAAGTAATATAAATCATCTGAAAAGCAACATAAGGGATCTTGTTCAAATGATTTTAAACTTAAAGATTAGGTACCAAAACTGACCAAGTGATTGGATTCAAAGATGAAATCCTAATTTTTTTTTTATTTGATTTGTTAGTCAAAGACTTGATTTATCACTTTTCAAAGACGGAATCCCTAATTCGAGTCTGTTTGTTTGTGTTATCATTTTTTGAAGACTTGAGTTATCACTTTTCTGAGTGCGCTTTGTGTTTATTTTCGTGTATACTCTTTACAGACAGACATTATAGTTAGTTTGATTCATTATTTTATTGTGCTCTGAGTGTAATTTGTATCTGCCCTATTTTATTCCTTGATCAATATACTGGTATCTTAACTGTAAAAAAAGAATATGAACCCCTATTTTAACAAGATAAAATCCAAACACATTTTTATTTTCTTATCTGCATGTTTTATTCCTTGTTTTTTTTTTTTTCCTATGATCAATATACTTGTATCTTCACTCTATAAAAAAGAAGATGAACCCCTATTTTAAAAAGATGAAATCCAAACACTTTGTTATTTTCTTATCTGAATGTAGTTTATTTCTCATTTGTTTGATTCATTTTGCTTTCCTAACTTAAAATTTTGAAATCTTAATTTTATACAAGAATTGAAAGTTGTTCAAGTCGGCTTTTTGCTTCCTTTTCAAGGTTGAATCCTTAACAGCTAAGAGTTCTCTGAGGTATCATCTCTCTCTCTCTTCTAACTTCTTGTCATTGTTTGTGTTACTTTTGTCGTTTTATTTGTTGTCACTTTGACCTGTTGTTCTTGATTTTTCGTTCTTTTTAAATAAAATACTTAGATAAGATTTCATGAATTACTAGTGAATATGGTGATCTTGTATTTACATGTTTTCCCTAGCTTAGCTAGAATATTATACGTTGAAAAATTTTATAATGTACTACACGGTAACTAATACAAGATCAATGATTAATATGGATCCATTCTCTATCAAAGTTCTTTACTGCATTAGGAAAGCTATTTTTTGGAAATACTTATAGTATTTCATAATTGTAACTAATTATATAAACTGTTGGGAATATTGCCTACTGCCTTGGTGGTTTACAGCCTTACTGACTTGTGCAGTAACTGACTTCTTTGCTGCCTCTATGGCTTACTATATATATATGTGTATGGAATTATGAAGCTGCTGTAGTATTTGTAGCAATGCTTGCTGCTGTGTGGTTTTGGAACATTACTTGATGTGTGGAATGGTTGGCAGATTTAATGTCTTTAGAATCTAAACTTTAAATTGACTTCTTATATGCTTGATTTTTCTTGAGGCAATTTTGCTGTACTGCCCAATGCCCAGGCCTTTAGGCTTTGGCAATTTGGAAAATATTTGTTGTAATGTGTGAATGACTAACAGGTGATAAAAAAAATGGGATTTTATGAATTTTTATCTGTTTAAGTAATGCCCAGGTTTTACATGTTATTGATGTTTAGCATGTGGTAAAAAATGGTATTTTGTGTGGTATTATTTGTTCGCTATTGTGTCCATGATTTTCTTTGTATTTTTTTGGTTCCTAAATGTCAATATGTGGGCTCTGGGAAGTATAGATTTGGACTTATTATGTTGAAGCTGACCTTGAAGGCCTATTTTTAAGGGTACTGGCCCATTTTAAAAGAAATGATGTAAAAGATGCACAATCTGATATGACAAAATTTAGAAAGCCCAATAATATTGGCCAAAGAGTCCCAAAAAAATTAAATCCATGAAAATCTACAAATTTGGTCAAACCCGCCATACCGTTTAATCTGATGCACCCCAACTGATGACCCGTCTCAGTGGATTCGACCCGTATTTCGGGTGAGTGGGTAAATTTTTCGGTGGCGCTTTTAAAAAATGAAAAAATTGTAAGAGAAATTCATAATTTTTTTTTTTTATAAAAAACATTATTAGTAAAATCCTTTATTTATATCACATTGTTGGAAATGTTTCAAGTTTGAATTGATGATGGCTACATTGGCTGGTGTCTTCTTACTCATTGTGTGTAAGAGCAAAAAATTATACTCTTATCCACAATCTTTGACCAAATCAGTAAGAGGGGTAGGGTAGGTGATAATAAACTTAATAAGCATCCCATCATTTTGGCCCCTCTTATCTCTCTTTTCTTAAGCATTTTTCCTCCTTCCAGTAATGAAAATGAAGGACAACAGCTGCTAAGGATGTGCTGGCCTTTCTGTCTACCATTTCCTTTAAAATTTTCTTTAATTATTGCAATATATAAACAGAGTTTATGTTCTCTTCATGTATCCAAAATCCTCTATTTTGTGTCCCTTATTCTATTTCAAAGTCCTTCACTTTTTCGGACATTAATACTAGTTCAAAGCCTTGTTTTGTTAGTACACACAACCAAAGTTTTCCATTGAATCTTGGGTGTAATCGTCGTAGTCAATTTTGCACAAATGATAAATTTTATCTAGAGGGGTCAAATCACTTCTTAAGACAGTGGGTAAAGTTCCACGCCTTGGCTTTCAATCATTAATAAATTTTTATTTCTTTTCAATTTTACTCTTGGTCTGTTTGATTTAATTCATCTTATATATTTTCCTTAACAAATATATCCTAATGTGATTCTTTTTGCCTCAGTGAGAACTGAGACCATAGATTGCATGAGTTGTTGATAGTTAATTTGTACTTACAGGGTCGTTCTTTTCGGCTTTCAATCAGCAGCTACACTTCAATAACCGAGGTAGGTTTTCAAACATTTTCACTCAAGTATTTTTGTCTATCAATGTATTTATTTATTTTCTCATTGTCATCTTACCGAAATAACAATGTCTACGCATTTAAAATTATATACAAATTAGATTGTAATTCATGTTTTTGCATGAAATCATTTAACAATAGTGAAAATGAATGTTTTTAGATGTGGGAAGAAGGGGGATTTAGAGGGTCACAATGCCACTTTTTTAATTCTCCCAATTAGAAAATTTTGGAGGGTAGTGTTAGGAATTTACCCTAGTCCCTATACCTATGAGAAATGAAAAATAGATAAAAATTTGTGCCAAGAAAAATCACACAGCATAAATATTTACAAGGTTCAACAGTGTGTCTATCCACATAGTTGCAAGGATTTAATGAATAGAAAATACAATGGTGCCATATAATACAATTTTCAATACATCAAACCCTAATCCAAATCAATAGCATATATATCCCAAACAATGGATCCAAAATGTATCAAAAAAAATTTCATGTAGCAAATCTCCCATTAAAGCTCCATTTGGTTTGTGTTGCGTTTGCATTTGGAGCGTCTATGTCTGGCTTCTTTTTTCTTTTTTGACCTGCGCCTCTTGCACTGTTCATGCTACTTGAACCGAGTAGGTAGGCAAATGAATAGTAGCCTATGCGTGAACAGTAACTTTATTATTATTTTTTTATTATTTTCAATTTTCAACAAAATAAACGGTATTCAATTGTATTCTAAAAATGGTAACCCATCCAAATTAGGTCTGGTCACAAACCAGATCAAACACAACAAAATCCACATGGCCTAATAGGGAGTAGGGGGGAGGGTTTAACATTGTTGTAGACTTGTAGTTAGAAGTATGGTAACAATATAGAAAAATATTAGATAATTATGAATGGGAAAGCAAAGAGGATGATCTGTATGTTACAATCAAAATGTTTATATAATCATTCCACTCCCATGATCATTTTTGTAAGAGTTGTTGTAAAATAGTCTATGGCTATAGCATTTTCCCAATTTATATGATCATTCCATTCCCATGTCCTCTCCTAATTTAATTTTTAAACATCCAAGCAAAGAGGAGAGATATGTATACCCCTTTCTCCACTTAATTTTTAAAACATCCAAACAAGGGGAATGAATACCAGTTCCTCTCTTATTTTACTATTTAGTTTTTTTTTTTTTAAATATATATTTATTGGCCTCATTGCACTTTTTGATACTACTAAAAGGTCTTACTGTATTATTTCAGCGAACTTTCACCTTTATCTATCGTACATTCAACAAATTTTTTTAATTTCAACAAAATAAATAGATCTCAAACGACCTCCTAGTTAAGGTAACTTCATATATGCAAGGGCCCGTTTGTTTTTGATACTATTAAAGGGCCTTACTGTATTATTTCAGCGAATTTTCACCTTTATCTACCATACATTCAACAAAAAGTTTTTAATTTCAGTAAAATAAGTAGATCCCAAACGAACCCCTAGTTAAGGTAACTTTATATATGCAAAGGCCCCTAAATCTTAGGGCCCGTTTAGTAACCGTGTTAAACTATTGTTGTTTTATTTTCAGTATTTTGGACATACATGTTTGAGTGTCATATAAATATGTGTCAGAAGTGTTATTGTTATTTAAAGACTGGAAACTATTGTTTAAACAACAGTATTGACTGAGTTATTCTTTTCAATCGTTAATGCAATACTAGTTTTTTCTTCAGGCAGTGCTCTGATCCACTTTCATGCCTTAATTTTATTACTTCCAAAAAAGAAAAAGCTTTCAATACCTACTGAAGAAAAATATCTTGATATCTATTCTCCTAGTCTCTTGGACAGGATTAACTATTCAGTGCTTGTCTTAAATTAGTTCATAATGTGTTGTATAGCCTTGTGATATATAATCCAAAATAGTAATGTTGTTAACTGATGAATGGAAATTACTGACGTAGTTCATATTCAAAATAAAATATTATTTTTATACCATACGAATTGTCATGTGTACTGTCACAGTAAATGGTAGGTTTATATGTAAGTAATATGCAACCAATCTCAATTTTCTACATAGGATAATTTTAGAAAAAGTTATGATATTTTATATGACACTAGAATTACTAAAAATACAGAGTTAAAATTCTTAATCAAAACCACGAGAAAATGCTTCTGGAAGCACTAATCAATGTCTTCTTTTGGAAATGCTGACAGATGCCTAGAGAGAGTCAATCCAAACTGAACTAAAAAAAGGTATGGCCATATGTTGCAGTTGTTTTTCCCAATCTAGTTAGAGATTTTAGATTTGCAAACCCTTCTTAGATGCTGATTCTTCTTTGTGTTATTTCTATTGACTCCCAAAAATAAATTTTAGTTGTGATTCCAATTTTTAAAAAACAAAATTAAAAGCAGAAGATGAAAAACCCAGTACTTAATAATAATAATAATCAAACAAAAACCGTGGAATTCAAACAAGTCATTTTCCCGGATTGGTAAAACTATATGACGCAATGCCACTGAAAAATAGTGACGTAATATTTATGAGATATAGTTGTTGTCTTTTCTATCTATACCCTCCTGGGTTTCATTTGGTTACTGTGAGAAGTGAGAACTTAGAAAAATAGACCACATTACCTATTGATAGATAAGTATTGAAATTTTAAATCCTGGTTCTTTCAGCTGCTGAACATTAATAATTGAGGTAGGCTTTTGTAACATTTCCTACTTAAGTTCCTTTGTCTATCAATCTATTTATTTATTTTCTCATTATTATCTTACTGAAATAACATTGTTTATACATGTAAAATTATATACAAACTAGATTGTACTTTGTGTTTATGCACAAAACGTTTAACAGTAGTAATAAATATATGGTTTTATCCAGAAAAATGACACAATTTATTTAAATTTAAATAATTAATGCGCCACCTCCCACATAAGAAATAAATACACCTCTTCCCCCAAAAAAATTAATGCACCACTTAATATAATTAACATAACAAAATAAATGTGTTTATCCTATTAGTAATGTCAAATAAAAATAGTGTTTTATATAAAACTTTTCCATTATGGTTTATTAACAATTGTCTCAAGGGCAACTGTTAACATGACCCTTAAATTATATACAAACTAGATTGTAATTGTGTTTATGCACAAAAAGATTTAACACTAATAATAAAGAGGTGGTTTTATCTAGAAGCTTGTTTGGATGGAAAGAGAAGTAGAGGTTTAATGAGCCTTGTTTTGATGCACAAAAACATTTAACAATAGTAATAAAGTGGTGGTTTTACCTAGAAGCTTGTTTGGATGGAAAGAAAAGTAGAGGTTTAAAGAACCTTGTTTCGATGTTTTTTAAGGTGTGAGGAGGGGGGTTTTGGATAGGTATGCCAATTCCTAAGTCCTATCCCTCTCATTGGTGGTGGCTCTAGGATATTTTTTCTAGGGGTCAATAAAAAGATGAATTTTGGATAAGAGATATATCTCGTGGTCTATGAAGATTATTTATTACAAATATGTCCATAGTGCTAGCAAGATAATAAAAAATAAACTATTAGTTCATTTGACATATTGATTTATAGTACAAAGAACATACTAATTATTGTTGTTAAGAAGAAATCCTGGAACTCATCTATTGTTTCTAAATACGGTAAACATATTAGTTATTATTGGTATGTGAACCCTAATTATTATTGCTCAGAATTATTTTATCTATTAGTTTGCCTTTAGTTCTTACAATTATTTTAGTTTGTCTTGATTATATGGAACTTATTGTTTATTCTTTTTTTTTCACTATTTGCTTCTTTCATGTGTGTCCTTATTCTATAATTTCAGCAAAAAGTTAGGTAAGTTAAATGGGCATTTGTGCAAGGTTGGGGATGAACTAATTAGGAGAGAGAAAGATAGTAGAAAAATAATATAATATTCTCTTAAATTAATTAGGGTAGTTGATGTGGCCATCAGTAAATTTTAAAGATGACATGGATTGTAGTGATTTTTTTAACCTTTAGATCTTATTGAAATCTATGGTTTAAAAGATGTGGTAGCTTTTGTGGAGTTATACTATATGTAACTCTAAGTAATGTTATACCATCCAATAATTTGTTATACCATTCATGTTTTGAAAATCCCACAGTTGAATTGAATGTACTATATGTTCATAATATTCATGCCAATTTTCTTGTCAATTTAATATTGTTTACCATTTGATCTAGAAACTCATTTTTTATGTATTATCTTAAACTACAAAAACTTGAATTTAAACAATTGATTTAAGACATGACAATTAATCTTTGATCACCTTAAAATTTATCAAGAGTAGAGAATATACAAAGATAATGTAATTTAACAGTGGATTTGTTAAAATTCGCATCCAAATAAAAAATATTGAGTGATGTAACATTGTTTAAGTTTACGGTAGGTATAACTTGAACTCAACCATATATATATATATATATATATGTATGTATGTATGTATGTATGTATACACAAATAATTATTACGAATTGAGTCTTCTTATATTGTCTAAGTTTAGATACTTAAATTTGCATGCAAGTATGATTGACACATAATTAGAATTTGATAAGAAATGACGCATGGCATAAAATTGGAGTCCATTTAAATCTAGAGATACTTGACATCAATTAATGGAACAGTTAAAATGACATTTAGCATGAAATTGGAATGTAATATAGAGTCCTCATTGAACTTTCTCTCTGCCTTAATTTAATATATTATGCATATTCACATAGTTCTAAACCTGTGCTTCTAATGCTAGTGGCTCTTGTCTTTGTTAAGGAAGACAACTTAGAGATGGAACAATCAGCTAGTAGGGAAATTCAACTAGCAACTGCTTCAACAAATAATGAAGATCAAAATACTCAAAAGGAAGCAGACATTTCAGGTGGAAATGAAAATAAAAATGATGACTTGGTAATTGAAATTAGCAAAATAGTCAAAAGGACGGAAATTCAATTATTAGAAGAGTGTCGTAGCTACAGACTTCCACGCTACCTTCGAAAATGGAATGAAGAAGCCTACACTCCTCAGGTTATTTCAATTGGCCCGTATCACCACGAAAACCAAAGATTGAAAGCCATGGAAGAGCATAAAGAGAGGTACTTCAGGAGTTTCATGAAACGGAGTGAGAGAAGCTTGGAGTATTTAGTAGGCACGGTAAGGGAACTGGAAGAACGCATTCGCAGGTGTTATGAAGAGACTATTGATCTTACCAGTGATAGGTTTGTGAAAATGATATTGCTGGATGCGTGCTTCATTCTTGAGCTTTTATTCCGACGTAGTTCATTAAGTTTGACAAGTCATGACGATTCCATGGTTGTGGAACCAAGGGCTGCTGCTGTGAAGGTTGACTTGCTATTATTTGAAAATCAGCTTCCATTCTTTGTTATTAAGGAACTACAGCACCTTGCATTTCCGTCTCTCTCCGATGCGTTCTTTTTTAAGAATATGTTTTCCTACTTTGACGTGTTCACCGACATTCAATATAGGCAGCCCAAGCCCAATGTGGAAATTGCACACTTAACCGATCTTCTTAGAACCTTCATGTTACCCTCACCCGAGGAGTTACCCGAAAGAATCACTGAACATCCGAAGCTTTTGTACTCCGCAACACAACTCCACAAGGCAGGAGTAAAGTTCCGGCTTGGTAAAAGTGAACGCTCTTTTCAAATAAAATTTGAGGATGGTGTGTTGGAAATCCCAAAATTAGAAATAGAGGGTGTGACGGAAGTTGTTATCCGAAACGTTATGGCATTAGAACAAACTTGCTATATAGGAAGTGCGTACTTTACTGATTACTTCATCTTCATGGATTTTCTTATCAATTCCAGAAAAGATGTGGATTTACTTACCAAAAAAAAAATCTTGGTCAATTACCTAGGCGACAACAATGCAGTAATGTCCATGATTAACAATCTCAACAAAGGAATCGTATCCGAAACGGTGAGAGATGATTACCGTAATCTCTATGGAGAATTGAATAGGTTCTATGAGAAATCTTGGCACCGCTGGGAGGCGACATTGAAAAGTGAATATTTTAGCACCCCTTGGAGGTTCGCTTCAACAGTGGCTGCTATTGTTCTTCTGCTGCTCACTTTTATGCAAACAGCAAGTTCTATGATTGATCTCTTCACGAAGTAACATGGATTCAAAGACTTAATAATTATGATGGTTGTTTCCCTGTTCGTTGGAATTGACGTCGCCTATGTAAAATACCCAAATTATATATCTTGTTCTATGTTATTATTTCTAATGTAATTGATCTTGCCGATGTAAAATACGCTAGTGTTGTGTTTCAAAATCCTTGTCTAGTTGTAGTTTTGTATTTCAAAAGCCTTTTTTTTGGTTGAATAGTTCGTCGTTTGTTTCTCAAAAAGTGTCCGAAGCTTTAAGCTGGGCCCCTCGGGCTGGGTTTTTTTTTTGGGCTCATAAAACAAACCGAAATACTTGTTGTTCTTCTTTATTTGAGTGTTGACCCAATTAATTTAATGACATAATTCTGAACGAATTTAATCCTGAGAATTTTTTTGACAGACCATCGGTATGGGTTAAAGCTTTGGAAATAGGGGGCCTTGATTTATATTAATTGATACAATTTGTGGTTAATATAGTGGACCTGATTTTGGAAAGAGCTGGTATTTAATAAAGTCTACTGCCGTTTTAGCTATTAAAAAAAAAAAAAAAAACGAAACCCCTATCTTATTTCTATTTAATACCTTCTTGTAAATATTATTCAGTTTTAGATCTACTAAATTTTTACTTGATATGTACAATCAAATTTCAAGCTATAGTGTTTATTCGATTGCTCTTATTATTAGGATAAGACATTAATTAATTGTTGATGTAGAGTCTATAAATGAGATTCAAACCTCAAATATCTTGTTTAAACAATAAATTTTATTAGTTGTATCAACTTTATTTATTAAAAAAAAAAAAAAAAAAGTCCATGAGACTGTCTGGAGATCATGTGCATTATTACGACTTTGTTGTAACTTGTAAGTGCCCCACCATTGGTTTATCATTAAACATTGTTTCATTATGCTTATCTCGTTTTTCAATTGAATAATTGTCGGATTGGCCCATGTATAAATAAACATTTTTTTTAAGACATTTTTAACGTATAGTGTCCATTCCAAGAAATATTTCATATTTATTGACTTTTTGTTCGAAAAATTAATTTGTGTATAGCTTAAAATAGAACTCATATACCATTTCTTTACTCTATCTAGAATTCTTGAGTGAGAACCAGCTATTAATTCCACTTATTTTTCTTTTTATTTTATTTTATTTTATTACTCTTTACCCATAAATTTATATTTAAATATCATATTTTCTTTTTTATAAATATGTATAATAGAAAATTTTGTCAAATGTACACTTTTAAGCCCAAAAATTATCAACATTAGCTAACCTAAAATTTTGCAAATTTACATGACTACTATTCATTAGTATTTTATATTTCGTTGTTTTTTTCTCTCAGCTTAGATAATCTCTCTCTCTCTCTCTCAACACATAAATGTATTCTAATAAAATATAATGTAAAATAGATAATCTAATGTGGGGTGTTTTGAAATGTGATATATAAAATAGAAAAAAAAAAGTTTTTATGCTAAAATTGACAAAAAATGTTTACACCAATTAACGCTATTACTCTTATGTATTGCAGACAAGCCCAACCTCCCCCTCCCCCTTCCCCAGCATTTAAATTCCCAACTTTACAACTTTGTTTTTTTTTTAAATAATTCTATAATTAAAGTAAGGGGATATGAATCTAAAGATCTCTATTTAAAACAAAAAAAATTTGTTAGTTGAACTATAAGACTCTTGGTATTGTATTCTCAAACCAACTATATAAATTAATTAAACTTTTGTCTGGGCTATAATTTCTTTCAAAATCAACACCAAAAAAAACAAAAAAAAAATTGTTGCGGTGCCCGTTAACAGCAATATTTTTTATTTTTTCTGACAAAAATTGTTGTCTTTATCTACCGTCAAAATTTCAACTTTTTAAGTGCTATATGATGTTCTTTTTGACGTTTTTTCTGACTGTTTTTTTTTTTAATTTTTTTTTTTGTCTTTTTCATCTTAACAAGCACCGGTTCGGTGCATGTTATCAAATCCCAAAAAATAAAAACCCTCTTTATCCATAATTCCAATTCCAAATGCAGACTAGCGATTCTATTCAGAAAAAAACAAGAAGAAAAAAGTAGCGATTCTTTTCAATCATAATTGCAATACGAGATATATATTTGGGTTGTCTGTACATCACGTGAAGTCTGGAGAGTGGAGTACTACTGATTGTACTAAATGCTGAATCGTTTTGTGCTAAACGCAAGACGGCAAGAGGATGGGGATTAAAAAGGCTAAAAGTACTGAAACTGACCAAGTGATTGGATTCAAAGATGAAATCCTAATTTTTTTTTTATTTGATTTGTTAGTCAAAGACTTGATTTATCACTTTTCAAAGACGGAATCCCTAATTCGAGTCTGTTTGTTTGTGTTATCATTTTTTGAAGACTTGAGTTATCACTTTTTTGAGTGCACTTTGTGTTTATTTTCGTGTATACTCTTTACAGACAGACATTATAGTTAGTTTGATTCATTATTTTATTGTGCTCTGAGTGTAATTTGTATCTGCCCTATTTTATTCCTTGATCAATATACTGGTATCTTAACTGTAAAAAAAGAATATGAACCCCTATTTTAACAAGATAAAATCCAAACACATTTTTATTTTCTTATCTGCATG
This sequence comes from Quercus lobata, assembly GCF_001633185.2. Lineage (NCBI taxonomy): Eukaryota > Viridiplantae > Streptophyta > Magnoliopsida > Fagales > Fagaceae > Quercus > Quercus lobata. The sequence continues at coordinate 50,413,780 of NC_044913.1, forward strand.
TTTTATTCCTTGTTTTGTTTTGTTTTTTGTTTTTTTTTTTTTTCTATGATCAATATACTTGTATCTTCACTCTATAAAAAAGAAGATGAACCCCTATTTTAAAAAGATGAAATCCAAACACTTTGTTATTTTCTTATCTGAATGTAGTTTATTTCTCATTTGTTTGATTCATTTTGCTTTCCTAACTTAAAATTTTGAAATCTTAATTTTATACAAGAGTTGAAAGTTGTTCAAGTCGGCTTTTTGCTTCCTTTTCAACGTTGAATCCTTAACAGCTAAGAGTTCTCTGAGGTATCATCTGTTTCTCTTCTAACTTCTTGTCATTGTTTGTGTTACTTTTGTCGTTGTATTTGTTGTCACTTTGACCTGTTGTTCTTGATTTTTCGTTCTTTTTAAATAAAATACTTAGATAAGATTTCATGAATTACTAGTGAATATGGTGATCTTGTATTTACATGTTTTCCCTAGCTTAGCTAGAATATTATACGTTGAAAAATTTTATAATGTACTACACGGTAACTAATACAAGATCAATGATTAATATGGATCCCTTCTCTATCAAAGTTCTTTACTGCATTAGGAAAGCTATTTTTTGGAAATACTTATAGTATTTCATAATTGTAACTAATTATATAAACTGTTGGGAATATTGCCTACTGCCTTGGTGGTTTACAGCCTTACTGACTTGTGCAGTAACTGACTTCTTTGCTGCCTCTATGGCTTACTATATATATATGTGTATGGAATTATGAAGCTGCTGTAGTATTTGTAGCAATGCTTGCTGCTGTGTGGTTTTGGAACATTACTTGATGTGTGGAATGGTTGGCAGGTTTAATGTCTTTAGAATCCAAACTTTAAATTGACTTCTTATATGCTTGATTTTTCTTGAGGCAATTTTGCTGTACTGCCCAATGCCCAGGCCTTTAGGCTTTGGCAATTTGGAAAATATTTGTTGTAATGTGTGAATGACTAACAGGTGATAAAAAAAATGGGATTTTATGAATTTTTATCTGTTTAAGTAATGTCCAGGTTTTACATGCTATTGATGTTTAGCATGTGGTAAAAAATGGTATTTTGTGTGGTATTATTTGTTCGCTATTGTGTCCATGATTTTCTTTGTATTTTTTTGGTTCCTAAATGTCAATATGTGGGCTCTGGGAAGTATAGATTTGGACTTATTATGTTGAAGCTGACCTTGAAGGCCTATTTTTAAGGGTACTGGCCCATTTTAAAAGAAATGATGTAAAAGATGCACAATCTGATATGACAAAATTTAGAAAGCCCAATAATATTGGCCAAAGAGTCCCAAAAAAATTAAATCCATGAAAATCTACAAATTTGGGCAAACCCGCCATACCATTTTATCTGATGCACCCCAACTGATGACCCATCTCAGTGGATTCGACCCGTATTTCGGGTGAGTGGGTAAATTTTTCGGTGGCGCTTATAAAAAATGAAAAAATTGTAAGAGAAATTCATAATTTTTTCTTTTTTTAATAAAAAACATTATTAGTAAAATCCTATATTTATATTACATTGCTGGAAACAAGTTTGAATTGATGATGGCTACATTGGCTGGTGTCTTCTTACTCATTGTGTGTGAGAGCAAAAAATTATACTCTTATCCACAATCTTTGACCAAATCAGTAAGAGGGGTAGGGTAGGTGATAATAAACTTAATAAGCATCCCATCATTTTGGCCCCTCTTATCTCTCTTTTCTTAAGCATTTTTCCTCCTTCCAGTAATGAAAATGAAGGACAACAGCTGCTAAGGATGTGCTGGCCTTTCTGTCTACCATTTCCTTTAAAATTTTCTTTAATTATTGCAATATATAAACAGAGTTTATGTTCTCTTCATGTATCCAAAATCCTCTATTTTGTGTCCCTTATTCTATTTCAAAGTCCTTCACTTTTTCGGACATTAATACTAGTTCAAAGCCTTGTTTTGTTAGTACACACAACCAAAGTTTTCCATTGAATCTTGGGTGTAATCGTCGTAGTCAATTTTGCACAAATGATAAATTTTATCTAGAGGGGTCAAATCACTTCTTAAGACAGTGGGTAAAGTTCCACGCCTTGGCTTTCAATCATTAATAAATTTTTATTTCTTTTCAATTTTACTCTTGGTCTGTTTGATTTAATTCATCTTATATATTTTCCTTAACAAATATATCCTAATGTGATTCTTTTTGCCTTAGTGAGAACTGAGACCATAGATTGCATGAGTTGTTGATAGTTAATTTGTACTTACAGGGTCGTTCTTTTCGGCTTTCAATCAGCAGCTACACTTCAATAACTGAGGTAGGTTTTCAAGCATTTTCACTCAAGTATTTTTGTCTATCAATGTATTTATTTATTTTCTCATTGTCATCTTACCGAAATAACAATGTCTACGCATTTAAAATTATATACAAATTAGATTGTAATTCATGTTTTTGCATGAAATCATTTAACAATAGTGAAAATGAATGTTTTTAGATGTGGGAAGAAGGGGGATTTAGAGGGGTCACAATGCCACTTTTTTAATTCTCCCAATTAGAAAATTTTGGAGGGTAGTGTTAGGAATTTACCCTAGTCCCTATACCTATGAGAAACGAAAAATAGATAAAAATTTGTGCCCAGAAAAATCACACAGCATAAATATTTACAAGGTTCAACAGTGTGTCTATCCACATAGTTGCAAGGATTTAATGAATAGAAAATACAATGGTGCCATATAATACAATTTTCAATACATCAAACCCTAATCCAAATCAATAGCATATATATCCCAAACAATGGATCCAAAATGTATCAAAAAAATTTTCATGTAGCAAATCTCCCATTAAAGCTCCATTTGGTTTGTGTTGCGTTTGCGTTTGGAGCGTCAATGTCTGGCTTCTTTTTTCTTTTTTGACCTGCGCCTCTTGCACTGTTCATGCTACTTGAACCGAGTAGGTAGGCAAATGAACAGTAGCCTATGCGTGAACAGTAACTTTATTATTATTTTTTATTATTTTCAGTTTTCAACAAAATAAACGGTATTCAATTGTATTCTAAAAATGGTAACGCATCCAAATTAGGTCTGGTCACAAACCGGATCAAACACAAAAAAATCCACATGGCCTAATAGGGAGTAGGGGGGAGGGTTTAACATTGTTGTAGACTTGTAGTTAGAAGTATGGTAACAATATAGAAAAATATTAGATAATTATGAATGGGAAAGCAAAGAGGATGATCTGTATGTTACAATCAAAATGTTTATATAATCATTCCACTCCCATGATCATTTTTGTAAGAGTTGTTGTAAAATAGTCTATGGCTATAGCATTTTCCCAATTTATATGATCATTCCATTCCCATGTCCTCTCCTAATTTAATTTTTAAACATCCAAGCAAAGAGGAGAGATATGTATACCCCTTTCTCCACTTAATTTTTAAAACATCCAAACAAGGGGAATGAATACCAGTTCCTCTCTTATTTTACTATTTAGTTTTTTTTTTTTTTTAAATATATATTTATTGGCCTCATTGCACTTTTTGATACTACTAAAAGGTCTTACTGTATTATTTCAGCGAACTTTCACCTTTATCTATCATACATTCAACAATTTTTTTTAATTTCAGCAAAATAAACAGATCTCAAACGACCTCCTAGTTAAGGTAACTTCATATATGCAAGGGCCCGTTTGTTTTTGATACTATTAAAGGGCCTTACTGTATTATTTCAGCGAATTTTCACCTTTATCTACCGTACATTCAACAAAAAGTTTTTAATTTCAGTAAAATAAGTAGATCCCAAACGACCCCCTAGTTAAGGTAACTTTATATATGCAAAGGCCCCTAAATCTTAGGGCCCGTTTAGTAACCGTGTTAAACTATTGTTGTTTTATTTTTAGTATTTTGGACATACATGTTTGAGTGTCATATAAATATGTGTCAGAAGTGTTATTGTTATGTAAAGACTGAAAACTATTGTTTAAACAACAGTATTGACTGAGTTATTCTTTTCAATCGTTAATGCAATACTAGTTTTTTCTTCAGGCAGTGCTCTGATCCACTTTCGTGCCTTAATTTTATTACTTCCAAAAAAGAAAAAGCTTTCAATACCTACTGAAGAAAAATATCTTGATATCTATTCTCCTAGTCTCCTGGACAGGATTAACTATTCAGTGCTTGTCTTAAATTAGTTCATAATGTGTTGTATAGCCTTGTGATATATAATCCAAAATAGTAATGTTGTTAACTGATGAATGGAAATTACTGACGTAGTTCATATTCAAAATAAAATATTATTTTTATACCATACGAATTGTCATGTGTACTGTCACAGCAAATGGTAGGCTTATATGTAAGTAATATGCAACCAATCTCAATTTTCTACATAGGATAATTTTAGAAAAAGTTATGATATTTTATATGACACTAGAATTACTAAAAATACAGAGTTAAAATTCTTAATCAAAATCACGAGAAAATGCTTCTGGAAGCACTAATCAATGTCTTCTTTTGGAAATGCTGACAGATGCCTAGAGAGAGTCAATCCAAACTGAACTAAAAAAAGGTATGGCCATATGTTGCAGTTGTTTTTCCCAATCTAGTTAGAGATTTTAGATTTGCAAACCCTTCTTAGATGCTGATTCTTCTTTGTGTTATTTCTATTGACTCCCAAAAATAAATTTTAGTTGTGATTCCAATTTTAAAAAAACAAAATTAAAAGCAGAAGATGAAAAACCCAGTACTTAATAATAATAATAATCAAACAAAAACCGTGGAATTCAAACAAGTCATTTTCCCGGATTGGTAAAACTATATGACGCAATGCCACTGAAAAATAGTGACGTAATATTTATGAGATATAGTTGTTGTCTTTTCTATCTATACCCTCCTGGGTTTCATTTGGTTACTGTGAGAAGTGAGAACTTAGAAAAATAGACCACATTACCTATTGATAGATAAGTATTGAAATTTTAAATCCTGGTTCTTTCAGCTGCTGAACATTAATAATTGAGGTAGGCTTTTGTAACATTTCCTACTTAAGTTCCTTTGTCTATCAATCTATTTATTTATTTTCTCATTATTATCTTACTGAAATAACATTGTTTATACATGTAAAATTATATACAAACTAGATTGTACTTTGTGTTTATGCACAAAACGTTTTTAACAGTAGTAATAAAGATATGGTTTTATCCAGAAAAATGACACAATTTATTTAAATTTAAATAATTAATGCGCCACCTCCCACATAAAAAATAAATACACCTCTTCCCCCAAAAAAATTAATGCACCACTTAATATAATTAACGTAACAAAATAAATGTGTTTATCCTATTAGTAATGTCGAATAAAAATAGTGTTTTATATAAAACTTTTCCATTATGGTTTATTAACAATTGTCTCAAGGGCAACTGTTAACATGACCCTTAAATTATATACAAACTAGATTGTAATTGTGTTTATGCACAAAAAGATTTAACACTAATAATAAAGAGGTGGTTTTATCTAGAAGCTTGTTTGGATGGAAAGAGAAGTAGAGGTTTAATGAGCCTTGTTTTGATGCACAAAAACATTTAACAATAGTAATAAAGTGGTGGTTTTACCTAGAAGCTTGTTTGGATGGAAAGAAAAGTAGAGGTTTAAAGAACCTTGTTTCGATGTTTTTTAAGGTGTGAGGAGGGGGGTTTTGGATAGGTATGCCAATTCCTAAGTCCTATCCCTCTCATTGGTGGCGGCTCTAGGATATTTTTTCTAGGGGTCAATAAAAAGATGAATTTTGGATAAGAGATATATCTCGTGGTCTATGAAGATTATTTATTACAAATATGTCCATAGTGCTAGCAAGATAATAAAAAATAAACTATTAGTTCATTTGACATATTGATTTATAGTACAAAGAACATACTAATTATTGTTGTTAAGAAGAAATCCTGGAACTCATCTATTGTTTCTAAATACAGTAAACATATTAGTTATTATTGGTATGTGAACCCTAATTATTATTGCTCAGAATTATTTTATCTATTAGTTTGCCTTTAGTTCTTACAATTATTTTAGTTTGTCTTGATTATATGGAACTTATTGTTTATTCTTTTTTTGTCACTATTTGCTTCTTTCATGTGTGTCCTTATTCTATAATTTCAGCAAAAAGTTAGGTAAGTTAAATGGGCATTTGTGCAAGGTTGGGGATGAACTAATTAGGAGAGAGAAAGAAAGTAGAAAAATAAAATAATATAATATTCTCTTAAATTAATTAGGGTAGTTGATGTGGCCATCAGTAAATTTTAAAGATGACATGGATTGTAGTGATTTTTTTAACCTTTAGATCTTATTGAAATCTATGGTTTAAAAGATGTGGTAGCTTTTGTGAAGTTATACTATATGTAACTCTAAATAATGTTATACCATCCAATAACTTGTTATACCATTCATGTTTTGAAAATCCCATAGTTGAATTGAATGTACTATATGTTCATAATATTCATGCCAATTTTCTTGTCAATTTAATATTGTTTACCATTTGATCTAGAAACTCATTTTTTATGTATTATCTTAAACTACAAAAACTTGAATTTAAACAATTGATTTAAGACATGACAATTAATCTTTGATCACCTTAAAATTTATCAAGAGTGGAGAATATACAAAGATAATGTAATTTAAGAGTGGATTTGTTAAAATTCGCACCCAAATAAAAAATATTGAGTGATGTAACATTGTTTAAGTTTACGGTAGGTATAACTTGAACTCAACCATATATATATATATATATATATATGTATGTATGTATGTGTGTATGCACAAATAATTATTACGAATTGAGTCTTCTTATATTGTCTAAGTTTAGATACTTAAATTTGCATGCAAGTATGATTGACACATAATTAGAATTTGATAAGAAAGGACGCATGGCATAAAATTGGAGTCCATTTAAATCTAGAGATACTTGACATCAATTAATGGAACAGGTAAAATGACATTTAGCATGAAATTGGAATGTAATATAGAGTCCTCATTGAACTTTCTCTCTGCCTTAATTTAATATATTATGCATATTCACATAGTTCTAAACCTGTGCTTCTAATGCTAGTGGCTCTTGTCTTTGTTAAGGAAGAGAACTTAGAGATGGAACAATCAGCTAGTAGGGAAATTCAACTAGCAACTGCTTCAACAAATAATGAAGATCAAAATACTCAAAAGGAAGCAGACATTTCAGGTGGAAATGAAAATAAAAATGATGACTTGGTAATTGAAATTAGCAAAATAGTCAAAATGACGGAAATTCAATTATTAGAAGAGTGTCGTAGCTACAAACTTCCACGCTACCTTCGAAAATGGAATGAAGAAGCCTACACTCCTCAGGTTATTTCAATTGGCCCGTATCACCACGAAAACCAAAGATTGAAAGCCATGGAAGAGCATAAAGAGAGGTACTTCAGGAGTTTCATGAAACGGAGTGAGAGAAGCTTGGAGTATTTAGTAGGCACGGTAAGGGAACTGGAAGAACGCATTCGCAGGTGTTATGAAGAGACTATAGATCTTACCAGTGATAGGTTTGTGAAAATGATATTGCTGGATGCGTGCTTCATTCTTGAGCTTTTATTCCGACGTAGTTCATTAAGTTTGACAAGTCATGACGATTCTATGGTTGTGGAACCAAGGGCTGCTGCTGTGAAGGTTGACTTGCTATTATTTGAAAATCAGCTTCCATTCTTTGTTATTAAGAAACTGCAGCACCTTGCATTTCCATCTCTTCCCGATGCATTATTTGAAAATCAATGAACATCCAAAGCTTTTGTACTCAGCAACACAACTCCACAAGGCAGGAGTAAGGTTCCGGCTTGGTAAAAGTGAACGCTCTTTTGAAATAAAATTTGAAGATGGTGTGTTGGAAATCCCAAAATTAGAAATAGAGGGTGTGACGGAAGTTGTTATCCGAAACGTTATGGCATTAGAACAAACTTGCTATATAGGAAGTGCGTACTTTACTGATTACTTCATCTTCATGGATTTTCTTATCAATTCCAGAAAAGATGTGGATTTACTTACCAAAAAAAAAAATCTTGGTCAATTACCTAGGCGACAACAATGCAGTAATGTCCATGATTAACAATCTCAACAAAGGAATCGTATCCGAAACGGTGAGAGTTGATTACTGTAAGCTCTATGATGAATTGAATAGGTTCTATGAGAAATCTTGGCACCGCTGGGAGGCGACATTGAAAAGTGAATATTTTAGCACCCCTTGGAGGTTCGCTTCAACAGTGGCTGCTATTATTCTTCTGCTGCTCACTTTTATGCAAACAGCAAGTTCTATGATTGATCTTCTATCTTCACGAAGCATCTTGGGTTCAAAGACTTAATAATTATGTAAAATACCCAAATTATATATTTTGTTTTATGTTATTATTTCTAATGTAATTGATGTTGCCGATGTAAAATACGCTAGTGTTGTGTTTCAAAATCCTTGTCTAGTACTAGTTTTGTATTTCAAAAGCCTCTTTTTCTTTTTGGTTGAATAGTTCATCGTTTGTTTCTCAGAAAGTGTCCGACGCTTTAAGCTGGGCGTCACGGGCTGGGTTTTTGTCTTCCCTTTTGGGCCGCTCATAAAACAAACCGAAATACTTGTGGTTCTTCTTTATTTGAGTGTTGGCCCAATTAATTTAATGACACAATTCTAAACGAAATTAATCCTGAGAATTTTTTTGACGGACCATCGGTATGGGTTAAAGGCTTTGGAAGTTAGGGGGCCTTGATTTATATTAATTGATACAATTTGTGGTTAATATAGTGGACCTGATTTTAGTAAGAACTGGTATTTAATAAAGTCTATTATCATTTTGTACAAATAAAGTCTACTATTGTCTCAGCTAAAAAAAAAAAAAAAACCCCTATCTTATTTCTATTTAATACCTTCTTGTAATATTATTCAGTTTTAGATCTATTAAATTTTTACTTGATATGTACAATCAAATTTCAAGCTATAGTGTTCATTCGATTGCTCTTATTATTAGGTTAAGACATTAATTAATTGTTGATGTAGAGTCTATAAATGAGATTCAAACCTCAAATATCTTATTTAAACAATAAATTTTATTAGTTGAATCAACTTTATTTATTATTAAAAAAAAAAGTCCATGAGACTGCCTGGAGATCATGTGCATTATTACGACTTTGTTGTAACTTGTAAGTGCCCGACCACTGCTTTATCGTTAAACATTGTTTCATTATGCTTATCTCGTTTTTCAATTGAATAATTGTAGGATTGGCCCATGTATAAATAAACATTTTTTTTTAAGACAGTTTTAACGTATAACGTCCATTCCAAGAAATATTTCATATTTATTGACTTTTTGTTCGAAAAATTAATTTGTGTATAGCTTAAAATAGAACTCATATACCATTTCTTTACTCTATCTAGAATTCTCGATTGAGAACAAACTATTAATTCCACTTATTTTTCTTTTCTTTTTATTTTATTTTTTTACTCTTTACCCATAAATTTATATTTAAATATCACATTTTCTTTTTTATAAATATGTATAATAGAAAAATTTGTCAAATTTACACTTTTAAGCCCAAAAATTATCAACATTAGCTAACCTAAAATTTTGCAAATTTCTATAGTTACTACAATAATCGTCTATATTTACATGACTACTATTCATTTGTATTTTATATTTCATTGTTTTTTTCTCTCAGCTCAGATAATCTCTCTCTCTCTCTCTCTCTCTCTCTCCAAACACATAAAATGTATTCTAATAAAATATAATGTAAAATAGATAATCTAATGTGGGGTGTTTTGAAATGTGATATGTAAAATAGAAAAAAATAAGTTTTTATGCTAAAATTGACAAAAAAATGTTTACACCAATTGATGCAATTACTCTTATGCATTGTAGACAAGCCCAACCTCCCCCTCCCCCTTCCCCAGCATTTAAATTCCCAACTTTACAACTTTGTTTTTTTTTTTTTTTAAATAATTCTATAATTAAAGTGAGGGGATTTGAATCTAAAGATCTCTATTTAAAACAACAAAATTTGTTAGTTGAACTATAAGACTCTTGGTATTGTATTCTCAAACCAACAGTATAAATTAATTAAACTTTTGTCCTTTAAGTTCTAACTCTCATGTTGAACAAAAACTATAGAATTAGCACACTTTCTATTGTTATATTATATTTGAGCAATTCACTTTCTTTCTTGCTCTTATACTAAGATCAATATAAGATTTCAAAATCAACAAGGAAAAAAAAACTATCATCTAGTTCATCAAAAAAAAAAAAAAAAAAACTATCATCTGATTGGCATGATCTAGAACATGGGCCAAACCATTATTTATCTACAAAGTTCATTAACAACCGAGCTATTTTTTCTCAATCATCGATGCAATATGAGATTTTTTCTTTCAAAACCAACAAAAAGAGAACCTCTTTAGGGCCAAAATCGGGAATTAAGCCCATTTTCCAAACAATATAATTGGTCGGCACTGTTACAGAACTATATTTTTCACTATCATCTCGAGTTTAAAGGACTCGATTCAGGGCTAATATATCAAGTCCCAACGTGGCTCCACCTGGAAATCGAGTCTCTAACACTCGATTTATAAGCCCAGCTCTCTCATGTTCTGATTATTAATCTGGAAAAGAATTTTATATTTTCAGATCAACGTGGCACTCTAATTTTTATAAAACTAAATAAAAGAAAAATAAAAAAATGTTGGATAACAAAGAAATCAAAATGCGGCATTGTCATTTAATACCCCCTACCTCCACTTTCTTTTCATCTTATCTGTTTACCTCATTGTTCTCTACTTTTCAGTCTTTTCTTTTCTCTTCATCAGTTTTTAAGTTTAGCTCTACTCTCTCTTCTGCAGATATGGAAGACTAAAGCATCAATGGCAACGCTAAGGTGTAATCTACCAAAAAAATATTACCTTTTGTGTTGGGGGGCATAAGTAGGATTTCTTTCTAGTAATTTACTAAGATTGTTTTTCTCTTTTTTCCCTTAATTTTATTTCTATATATGAATCGGTCGGTATGGTTAATGGGTCAGTTTTGAAAATCAGCTTCAAAAAAAAAATAGGCAAAGCAACTTAATACCTTAAAGTAAAGCTTTTCAAGATTGATTTTTAACCGTTCCCCTCAATCAAATCTATTCACAATTGGGTAAAAAAAAAAGAAAAGTGATTGGTAATCTTGAACTTTAAGATAAATGCCTAAAAAGGCCCTAAGCAAAATAAAATTGACTGGAAGACATTTTGTGAAAAAATCCCTCTTTGATTCATTAGAAATAGTGAATTTTAGTATTTTCCCGTGGGATTTCTGTGTGTTGAAAATATACCATGTAAGGTTACTTATAGTGTGAAAATAGGGGTTCTGAATGACTCCCAGACGATGTGAGATTCGTCCTAAACCTCAACATTAATGTAGAAAACTTGTCTTATTTAAGTTTCTAGAATTCACTATGCGTGTGCAAGATCGGGCTTGCATGCACATGCAAAAAGCTATGTGCGCAGGCTGATTTTTGCATGCACATAGTGAGGGTTTCCTTAGCCTTATTTTTCCAAAAATAAATTTATTTGCTCATTAAAAGTTATATTTTTCATTTTAATATTTCTCGAATCAATTTAACATCTAATTGGGCCCTAAACTAATCTTGGGTCTTAGAATTTAGTTTCATTGGGAAACAAGGGCCCGAGTCGTAAGGGGTGTAAATGCGGTATCTACAATACCTAAAAGTTTGTAAGCCAACCATCAATAAATACTTCATTGGTCGAGTTAAAAAATACATAAGTTTAATATAGTGCTACTTGGTGTTGTAGCTTATCAATCTTTGGAAAGCATTCTATAATCTGTACAACTTACCAAGAATCATGATCAAGATTATGTCTGTAGTGGGTTCCAGTTAGCTCAACTAATGAAGTCGTTTACACCAAAAATTGATTGGTGTTTTGATATGATGATAAATAGTTATTATCAGGAGCAGATACTATAGGTTGAAACTCTGTAAAAAGAAAAAAAAGCTTTGAGCTAGACCTCACGGGCTGGGCTTATGTCTTTTCTTTTGGGCTGCTCATAAAATAGACCAAAACACTTGTGGTCCCTCTTTATTTGAGTGTTAACCCAATTAATTCCATGATCCAAATCTGAACTAATTCAATCTTGGAAATTGTTTTGAATTGTTAACACTTTGATAATTTGAGGGCTTTGTTTTGTGAATGGGCTATTGAGCTAAAATTTGGGTTTTATTTTATTTTATACAATTTGTGTGTTTTAATGGTTAATTTTTGGGCCTGATTTTAGTAAAAAGTTGTATTTAATTTTCATGGGTATTCGACTATGGGCTCTTAGAATTGTTGGTCTATTCAAAAAATAAAAATAAAAAAGTCTCCAACACGGTAACATCTATCAAACTAGCTCCATTCAGATTTCATAATAAGAACCTATCAAAATAAAAAAATAAAAAAGGCAAGGCCATCAAGTGTGGCGTTTAATTCATATCATCGAGACTCCCTTCTTTTGATGGCCTTGTCATATAGTTTAGCCTCTAAAGGCAACACCTGTTTAGAGGACAAGATAAACTATGTGACAAATGCTTGTTTATTTATTTATATTTTTCCTTGTGGTTTCTCGGCAACCAAACGGAGCATTTGGGGGTTTTTTGGTATTTTAAATTTTGTATATTATGTTTGAAATGTTTTGTACTTGCTTTGGAATTGAATTGTTTTGTTGTTGTTTTGCTTTGCGTGTCAATTTGTTATTGGTGCATTGACGCAAAATGGAGAAGCACCAAACGATACAAACCAGCGCGGTTGCACATGCGTGGCACGTGCTACAACCTTTTTTATTTAGATAACTTAATATGGACTCTGTGATCTGTTAAAATTTCTCTCTCTTTATTCTCTCTCACAGTTTTCACTGCACTTTGTGCCCAAACCTTCACTGAAAACCCTGCCGGAGCTCAAATCTGATCGCCAGATAATTCGCCGATATCTCCAATGGTATCCTTTCACACCTCCTTCTCTCTCAATCTCTCTGTGTATATATATATAGATGCGTATGAATTCGTATTTTTATTAAATTTCATCTATATATATTCTTGGATTTGGAGTTGAAGATCTGTTTGAGTTTGACGAAAGCCACATGAATTTTGAATTTTCTCTGTTAGATTTTGCAGATTTAATGAATTAATGGCTATTTCATTTTCACTCGTAAATGAACTTAGGTTTTAGTTTCATTTTGGTATTGTAGGTGTTGCATTTAATGGCCATTTAAAAAAAAAAAAAATTGGATTACATCGAGTTCCTATTAATCTGTTTTGGAAAAGAAAAATGAAAAAAAGGGTTTGGGATAGGAAGAATAAGGTTGTGAAATGAGAAGAATGTTGTTGTGTATCGAATTACGGCGAATGTATTTGGGTTGAAAAGGGGTTAGGGAAAGGGGTTAGGGTAATATGTTGGGTGAGATTTTTAAGAGATGCAATGACAATAAAAACAAAACCTTAGTCCCAAAACTATGAGACTAGTCGCAGGAGTTGGGGTAGTGGGGATTTAAATGTAGGTTCTCCTAAGGAGGAGAATTGGATAGTGGGAGAAAGTTATTTAACTACTTGGGAACTATATAGGATTTGGCATATTCGGGTTTTCTACCAAGAGCCTTGTAGCTTAGTGGGCATTGCTTGGTCTCTTTTATGAGGAGAACCAATATTCGTATCTCCCCTTCCCCGCTTATTTTAACAATTTAATTATTAAAAAAAAGAAGAAAAGAACAGATTCTGGTTTTCGTGAGCCAAGTAGCTAGCTTTTAGAGTTTCAGTTTTATGCTTCATTTTAAAATTGTGACTCACTGTGCTGATGTTTAATTGGAAACTAAAAATTTTGGTTGTGAAATTTAGCAATAGTAGCCTCCTTGGATGACTTAAACTTGAGCTGTGCTTTTGGGTGCAACATTGACCTTGTTTTTTGTTGGGTTCAATTACAGAAATGTACAACAATGTGGGGACCCAGCCTGGGGTGCCAAGACCACCAGTAAATGTAGCAAATGCTCCGCCTAATCCATTTGCGAATGCATTTTATGGAGCTGGTTCTGGGCTTATCAGAGCTGGATTGGGTGCATGTGGAGAGAAGATTTTAGGATCGAGCTCTGAATATGTGCAAAGCAATGTAAGTGGCATATACTGTTATGATTTAAGATGACATTCTTGGTTGAGCATACAAGGGATACAATATTATGATAACTTGAATGTTGTCATGTTGGTATTATCAAGTTTGTTCTCAATCTTTTATTATTTGTGTATCAGTATGATGGATTAGAATGCACCTAAGCTCTAGAGGGCACTGTCAGTGCAATTATTGAAGTTGTCAATTAGACTTTTAGGTTGCAACTATTTTTGAGGGAAATCAACATCCTTTTAATGTAATATATGCAAAAGCTTAGGTGAAATTATGGTACTGAAGTACATACCCTATGGTTTGAATGATTTTGGGAGCTGTAGAATTGGCAAAGTTTGAAAGTTGTCTTTTAAAATTGTCCATGCAGGGGTAGTGTGATCTTCCATATAAATTCCAAAGAAAATTAAAAATTTCATTAGTTACTTTGCTTTTCAAACCAAAATATATGACTGCCTTCCTCTTTAACATTTGTTAGGGAAAACATAACACGCCAAAAGTATTACTTAAAAACATATCACAATCACAACCATCAACAAATTCTTAATCTTAACAAATTCAGGATTGGGTTTGTAGATATTTTTTCAATCAATCTGGGTTAAACCGGGGTTAGGCACATATATTCCTGTTATTCTGTTCCACTAAGCTCATATACTCCATTACCTCCTTCACTATTTCTACCCTTGTTATTTTCGACCTTCCTTTGCTCCATTTCTCTCCAACTTGAAGTTGAAACCTAAAACATTTCGAAGTCATTTTTATTTTAAGTTGTGCAAATTGCAAAATACATTAAAGTTATATTTATTATTATTATTATTATTTTATGGATATCTGAAGGCCCTGGTATTATAACTACGGCATTGCAAATTTAACAAAAACAGCAAAATTATATTTACCTAGGAATCAAGTTTGCCAGGAATTAGCCCAAAGCAAGAGAAAACAAAACCTGGGAATTAGTACCAAGCTAACAAAGGGAAAACTCCAACAATAAACTTTATTACTCAAGCAAATTGTAAAACAACACTGATCCCTGGATTCTTTAAATAGAGTTCCAAACTTATTGTCCTATTAGGAAAAGAAAATAGTTTTACTAACCTAGTAAGAAAAGGAATTAAATTCCCTAAGCAAATAGGAAAAGAAAACAAGGTTTAACCAATTACATAAATAAATTAAACAAATTGTAGACACCAGTTGATTAACCCTTTGGCCATATGTTAGCAAACTTCATCCATAAGGCCACTGGGTGGGCCGTTTTCTTCATGCTTCTGCATCCATATTCCATAAGTCTGCATAATTGGAGGCCTGTATCTAGTGTCTGCACCAATAACTATCATAAAATAATTGAGTTTGTCCCTTAAATATCTGGGTTCTCTTATATTCAAATCTCCCCTTCCCCACTTATTGTAACGATTGAATTATTAGAAAGAAAGAAAAATAGATTCTGGTTTTCGTGGCCTGGGTTAAGTAGCTTTTAGTTTTATGCTTTATTTAAAATTGTGACTCACTGTGCTGACATATAATCAGAAACTGAAAATTTTGGTTTTGAAATTTAGCAATAGTAGTCCCTTTGGATGACTCAAACCTGAGCTGTGCTTTTGGGTGCAATTGTTACCCTGTTTTTTGTTGGGTTCAATTACGGAAATGTACCGTTGGAAGGCAACATTAAAATGTGAATATTTTAACACCTCTTGGAGAACCGCTTCAACAGTTGTTTGCTAGTGCTCACTTTTATACAAACAGCTAGCATGTTCTATCGTCTGGATGCATAAGTTCAAAGGCTATATAATTTGGATGGCTGTTCCCTATTCGATGGAGTTGATCTTGCTTGTGTAAAATACATAAATTATGTATTTCTTTCTTTATTATTATTGTTAATGTAATTGATCTTGCCTATGTAAAATACATGATTGTTGTGTTTCAGCATCCTTGTAGAGTACTAGTTTTGTTATCTCCACTCTAAAATTTCTTTGATTGATCCTTGAACAAAATGCCTGGATGTTTGAAAGCCAACCATCAATAAATACTTCATAGGAAATTGGTTATCAATCTTTAGAAAGCATTCTATACAGGTTTATCGTGATTAAGATTGTGTTAATGCTCATGCTAAACAAAGATTGTAAATTCCCTTGGGTAATAAAATGGATGTTTTGAAAGAATATTTTCAGTAGTGCACTGATGCTCTCTTACAAAATTTTGTACTTGAATGACTACATGTAACACATTGATTTCTTATGCATTAAACATCCCGAATGCTCATGACATCATTCTATATGGACTTTTTGGGTAATTTGTTAATGTTCTTTTTTTGTCAATTAGTGCGTTCAGTTGGTGAAACTTTCCTCACTAGAATAAGGCAAAAGAGTTTTTTGTGTATAGTTTTTAAAGAGTTTTTTTTTTTTTTTTTTTTTCATCACATGGAGATTAATGAAGAATATTTAAAGAGTTTTTACTAATGAAGAAACAACACTCTGAAGTTTTATTTCTAAAATTTGTGTTCTAAGTTCCTCAGTTTTTACTTATTGCAATTGGCAAATTGTAACATGCCTATCATCCCATTGCCATTTGCTACCCCCAACTCTCGTTAAAAGCACCACTACTATCACCACCGCCAAGATCACCCTTCCTAGCATATATTTCCCCATGACTACCACTACAACCAGTTCATTGGCAGAAAATAGCTGTCACATTCATAATTATCTAATATTTTTCTATATTGTTACAGTACTTCTTACTACAAGTCTACAACAATGTTAACCCTCCATTTGATTCTCTTTCCAAAATTGAATTTAAGATTTGACATGATTATCATTAGATCCCTCTTTACTAGTTCCTAATCATCTTGAGTTCCCTTCAGATTTCAGAAGAACCTATTGTTCGGGGTAATTTGTTCACTTGCCATGTGTTGCAAATCAGTTGATTTCTTTCAATGATCCGGATAGCATTCAAAGAGAAGAAGTAAGAACTTGCAGAAGAAAATCCATCACAACATGATGAGATTTGAATGTTAGCTTTGAGAATTTGGAAAAATCGGATTGAGTGAGTTGGAAGAGAAAAGGAACACCCTTCTTTGTGATTATCATTAGATCCCTCTTTACTAGTTCCTAATCATCTTGAGTTCCCTTCAGATTTCAGAAGAACCTATTGTTCGGGGTAATTTGTTCACTTGCCATGTGTTGCAAATCTGTGATTTCTTTCAATGATCCGGATAGCGTTCAAAGAGAAGAAGTAAGAACTTGCAGAAGAAAATCCATCACAACATGATGAGATTTGAACGTTAGCTTTGAGAATTTGGAAAAATCGGATTGAGTGAGTTGGAAGAGAAAAGGAACACCCTTCTTTGTGTACCTAATATTGATTTCCGAGTGCACAAATAAAAAGATGTCCAAAGCAATGAAACACAATCAGTTTATGTTAGACCTAAGACATCAGATTACAACACTGAACTTTGGTAGATATTGACATATAACTAATAAAATTAAACTAATACACAAACAAAAAAAGATAAGTTCTGCAACCGATGATTATTTGGAAAAGAATTACAAATATATCAATAAAATTTGAAACAATGGCGGTAAGCAACACCAAAAGAGTATTGAGTAAAACGAACGCAAATAGTCGTTCCTACAGTTCAGGCATCTTTCGTATGTCTATTATTACAACCGGCTTCAATCCCGTACATAACGCCACTATATTTACAAGAAAATATTCCAATATGATGCGGAAGCAATAGCTGCTGTCCGAACCATCACCTTTGCCTCTGATCTGGGTTTCTCTAACATTATTGCACAGCCAACTCAATAACTTAAGAGGCATTAGGCGAAAATTTTGTGTGTAATCTTTTATATATTTAAATAGTAATTAAATAATATTAATTAATGTTTTATTTTTATTTAAAATCTATTTTTTATTTTTATTTATTACATGATTTAATAAATTAGTATTACTAAAATATAAATAAGTTGATGTAATATATATCATATTATTAATTGGTATAATAATTAATAATAATCAATGAAGTAAAAATTTGCATTAAAAAATATATATTAATTTCAGTGGGTATGTATTGGATGTGGCCTGTGTGGGTGAATGAGGGAGTTTTTTTTTGTTTTTTTGAAAGGGGGTGGATGAGAGAGTTTGTAGCTGTGTTGGTGGGGCCTAAAATTGTTTTTGACCTTTTTAGATTATATATTGGGGTGTGTTAACGGGCACGGTCAGTGTCCGTTAACAGTAATTTTTTTTTTTTTTTTTCGGACAAAATTTTTTTGTCGTTACTTTATCTTTATGTCAAATTTTCAATTTCTTTTGTTATTACTACAGGGTGTTCATTTTGACTTTTTTGACCCTTTTTTTGTCTTTTTTCACTTTTACAGGCAAGAAATCGGTGCTTGATAACAAATCCCTATAAACACTCAACAACTGTACAGTGTTAAGTCCTGTCATTTTATCAAGCTTTGTGCAGTGTGTATTATCCCTGTGCAGTGACAACGGTGCTGTGGGGGTGTGAGCAGACTGTGCAAGTGCAGGAGTAAATTCAGCGTGTTGTTCTTGTCCTGTCAATCAAATAGTTTAAAATATATAACTTAAAATGATTGACTGAACTTATAGAAAAAGAACAAGGAACAAGACTCAGCGTGTTATCTTTATCCTGTCAATCAAGTACATTAAAAAACATAACTTAAAATGAATAACTAACTTATATAAAAGGAAAATTCTAGTGCCACAACTTTATGCACAATTTTGTGTACAACTCGTCACGTGGTTGAGTTGTGCACAATAGTGTAGTACCAGAACTACTCTATATAAAAAGATCAAAGATCAAGATGAAGAAAAGAAAAGAAAGGATATAGATAAGAGGCAGAGGGATGGAAAGATGAGAGATTTGTCCAGATAATTATGTTGTATTATTATTAAATTTGTCTAGTATAAATTTTGATTGTAGTATATTTTAAAAATGAGCTAATAAAATTGTCTTTTAAAATTTAATTTCGTTAGTTAAAGTCTATTTCCTTATTTGAGAGTTTAAGTGGTAGAAAATGAAATAAATAAAAATGAATACTCATTCCATTCTATTTCTTTAAAATTTTAAATTTTCATTCCCCGAAATTGTGAGAAATTTGAAATAATAAAATTAGATTTAATGAATTTTTTTACTAAAATTTTTAAAATATATTTATATATTCAACCATTTATTTTAAAATATAATCTAATAATAATATTATTATAAAATAATTCTACTCATTTACTCTAAATAAGGTTATATACATTCTATTCATCGAAATCACAGCCTGAGCCATCGCAAAAAACTCACACCCAACACTAACAGAGAGAAACAGAGACAGAGTCTAGAAGAGAAAGAAAAAGAGAGACCCTTTTGGAGAGAGAGAGACCCTTTTGAATAAAGAAACCAAAGTAAAAGAGAGAGAAAAAGAGAGTGAAGAAATAGGGAATCAGAGAGAGATTCTTGTAGACTTGTAGTTGATAGTCAGTTCAGAGATTTTGAGGGTTGGCCCATTTGAGAGTTGTGAGCTTTGGTCATGTATTTAAAAGATTTGAATCCTCGTATATACCACGTTGGACTGTCTTACCCTCGGTTTTTCAGCCTTTTATTTACCGTATTTTTGCAAAGCTGTGATTAGTGAAGTGGTGGGTTGGGCAAATGGTAATTTTGTGGAAGCATAGTGGCGGAGTATGTGGCAATGGACACTGAGTTATTAATTTTAAGGTAGCGTTGTGAGGTGGAGCATGTAGCAATGGACACTGGGTTATTAATTTTAAGGAAGCGTTGTGAGCAAGTTTTGAATACATTCCATTTTATTTATTTCTCTTATTTAAATAAATTCCATTTCGTTGATTTCCTTTCCATAAGGTTAGTGATATTTCCATACTCTTACTTTTCTTTTTAAATAGATTTCACATTTGGATCTATCAATATTGTGAGAAGGGTTTTGTGAAATTTGTACAAAAATTCTAAACTCCAAGGGAATTTGCAACATGCATCATTGATAGTGTGTGATTGTAATTTACTTTTAAATATCGGATTATTATGATTTCTGATAAGACTCCATGGTCTATCCCACCACAATCATTTTCATGGTTCTCACTCTTCAAGTTCATAATATCATATGGGGCCCTTTGTTATCATCTTAAAATCTAAGGATTTAAAGGTGATGCTCATAACAAAGTGCTTCCCACAAGATACAAAGAAGAGAGAGACCTGTACAATTGTAGGTGTGAAAGAAAAAAGAAAGAGGGGAAAAGGAATTGGGGAAGAAAGAGAAAGAGAAAGAGAAAGAGAAGAGTCCTCCACTTACAGTGTTTGGTCAAATCATCTTAGTCCCACAATTTTTAATATATTTACAACAATGTTATTTAGAATGTTACTTAAAAATTAAAAACAGGTAGTTCTCAAAATATGGTGTTTAAGGGGGTGTTTGGTAGAGTAATTTGAGAGTTGTTTGGAGTTGTTTGAAATATGTGTGGGTGAAAATATTTGTAATATTGTTTAAAATGTGAAAATTGTTGTTTGAACTTGTTGGCCAAAATAGGCCCTAAATATCCTAAATTAAGAACGATAATTCAAACATTTTCAATCAAACTATTATCTAGGATCACATACCAACCAGGACACTGCCCATAATCAAACCAAATTGCAAAGAGGATGTTTAGAGAAAATATAGAGAGTGTTTGTTAGGTGGGTAGGTATGAATTAATAATAAAAAGTGAGAAAAATATTATTTAAATAAAAGGCAATATATAATAGATAATTTGATATTAGTGTTTTTGCAAAGTATTTATGTAAAATAGAAAAAATAAGTTGTTATACTAAAATTTGCCTCATCGCACATACTTTGTGCCTTTGATAATACTCTTTTTTATTTTTTATTTTGGGTTTGGTGGCATAATGTTTAAAAGTAAGATTGAGATAGTGTCACAAATTTTAGAATATTTCTCTATATAAGTTTCTTTTTTTCCTAATTGGTTATTTGTCTTAAAAAAAATATAATATAACCAAGAGTTTTTTTTTTTTTTTTTAATTTATAAATTTAAGAAAGAGATAAGGTAACGTGGAAAAATGTTTAAAAGTGAGATAAAAATAATGTCCTATTTTTTAGGATCTTTCTCTATATGAGAGTTGATAAATATTTGAAAATTTGAATTTAAAATAATAGGTGGTAATTCAAATTGGAGATGAGAAATAAAAAAGTCTAAAACTTAGGAACTTTTAAGAAAAAATAGTAAATTACTCTTTTAATCAAATTTTTTTAATTTAAAATTATATAACTAAAAGATAAGGGTATTCTAGAGAGTTTAAGAATCTGTTTAAGGATATTTTTGTAAGCAAGATTTTGAAATTCAAATAGAGAATCTTGTTATTAGTGAGTCCAAATCTTCTGTCCCACTTTTCCTGTTCCACTCGATACTCCACCAATAAAAGCTTACCACGTGTTAACATAATTAATTAAATACTATCATTAATTAATAATGGTAATATTAATAAGTCAATAATTATAGTATTTAATTAATTATGTTAACACGTGGTAAGTTTTTATTGGTGGAGTATAGAGTGGAGCAGGAAAAGTGGGATAGAAGATTTGGATTCGTTATTAGTAGTATAGATAGACAAAAAATTTTAGACAAATTAATGTGAATGCTTTCATAAATACAATACAAGAAATTTTTTTTAGTACTATTCTTAAATCTAATCTACACTATAAACCTATTGTTTAGATTTTGGTACTTCTATATGAAGTCAATGAAGATTTTAAATCCTCATTAAGAGTTAACATTTAAATAAAGTGTGAATTTAAATATGAAAATAAATAGTGTGAGATTGAAAACTCGTAGTTAGATTTAAAAGTACTCGAGTTGTCATAGTATGGTGTGAATTTTTTTTTTTTTTTTTTTTTAGTTGAGTCTTTGTAGCTGTTGGCTGTTAATCCCAGTGTGCATTTATGGATTGGATAATGTTGAAATACACGAAGCTGCATTGGGAGGTTATTGGGATCAAGCACAGACAGACTGCAATACTGGAAATCAGCACAGGCTTCGAATGCTCTTTATTTACAAGTCGTAAAGTATAAGTTGTGTATAAATTTTGTCGTTTGTCTGTATTATTATTTTTTTTTTTTGAGAAGAATAGTCTGTATTTTTCCTCAAAAAAAAAGAAAAAAGAGGGGAGTACTACTGATTGTACTAAATGCTGAATTGTTTTGTGCTAAAAGTGCTGAAATTTCACCGATTTAGAGCATCAGCATCAAAGAATGCTATGCTATCCTATTTTACCATCTCAAAAGGTTACTTTATCAATTATACCATACCATTTTATAATACACCCTACATCAAAAAACTCTATTATTTTACTTTTTCATTAAAATATTATTTTTTAATCTTTCTTTATTATTTCTTTCACATCATCACTTTTTTTTTAGCTATGCATCTATTCCAACGGTAACATTTTCCTGGGCTTTCCAACTATAATTTTTTTTCCAGACTTATGACTATTCCAACGGTAACATTAGCCAGTTCACATATTGCTTCTTCTCTGAAGAAATAGAAACCCAACATATGACTAAATAAAATAAATAGCATGTTACTCTCCACGTTGGAAACTCATGAGGAGACTAGTACATGCTGGTAGAAAACTATTCAGTAATTCAACTTTCAAATGTTTCCCATGGCAAAGAGAGATAGATATAACTTAAAATCAATGTACAGCCAGATCAAACTTTCATCCCAAAACAGTGAAAAAATCTAAAGTCTTAGGACAATACAACACCATAATTTACCAAGATGCCAAATTTTGTGACAGCCACAATCACTATACCAGAAAACAAGGAACAACCACCACTGTAACGTAACTTTATGACAGCCACAATCAAATGCATAAATTTGTTTTCGGTCCAAATTTATGACAGCCACAATAAACTTTATGACAGCCAAATTTTATGACAGCCACAATCACTATACCAAGATGCCAAATTTGTTTTTGGTCCTTAATGGTAGGTGATACCAGAAAACAGGAACAACCACCACTGTAACTTTCAAGAGAGTATAATACACTTTGGAAAGATGGAAAATTACACTTCCATTAAACAATAAACTCTTATAAGATCTGGAAGCTGGCCAAGGGGCAAGACACAAAGAACCTGCCAAATATCAATGTATTCAATTTGTCAACTTTAATGATCCACACACACACACACACATAGAACCTGCCAAATTTTTTTTTATTTTTTGAGAGCAAACCTGCCAAATATCAACTTTAATGATCCACACATATATACGCAACTTGCCAAATATCAATGTACTCAACCTACGAACTTAAAAAATCCACATACATATATACATGCAACCTGCCAATTTTAAAAATCCACATACATATATATAAATGCAATCCACATACATAACTATAAATTTTGTCTTTATAAGACTCGTATATATGTCAAATTACAATAAAACACCACAAGCATAACTCACACACTTACTAAGTTCCTACAACTCCCCTTGTAATTGCCATAAATGCTCAACTAGGTCTGTCTGAAGTTGAGAATGAATTTTACGGTCTCGAATACATTGATGGGTTTCAATGAACTCCGTAAATGTATTTGTGTTCTCCCGTGACATTTGTATGGTAGGATTGTCATCAATTTGCTCATAATCTAATTCCACCGCTTCGTTTACATCTCGCTCATCCTCAACGATCATGTTATGAAGAATTACACAAGCTTTCATGATGTCTTGGAGCGTTTCAGCATGGAAAAATCTTGCAGGTCCACGCACAATTGCGAATCTCGCTTGAAGAACTCCAAATGCACGCTCTACATCCTTCCTATTCGCCTCTTGGGCTTGTGCAAATAATTTTTTTTTTGTTCTCGTGGATATGGAATTGTTTTAACAAATGTTGACCACTTCGGATAGATGCCATCAGCAAGATAGTATCCCATTTTATACTCATGACCATTGATTGAGTAATTAACTGCAGGAGCACGTCCTTGTTCGAGCTCAGAAAATATAGGAGACCGTTCTAATACATTAATGTCATTATTTGACCCAGGTAACTCAAAAAACGCATGCCATATCCAAAGATCATAAGATGCCACTGCTTCCAAAACAATGGTTGGCTCATGAATGTAACCAGAGTACTGACCTTTCCATGCAACTGGACAATTTTTCCATTTCCAATGCATGCAATCAATGCTCCCTAGCATCCCTGGAAATCCACGTCTTTCCCCATTGGCTAAAAGTCTAGCAATATCGTCATTGTTTGGAGACCTCAAGTATTCCTTGGAGAAAATATCAACCACCGCTTTAACAAATTTTTTTAGACTTTTCATTGCAGTGGATTCTCCAATCCGCACATACTCATCCATAAAATCAGCTGTAACTCCATATGCAAGCATCCTAAGTGCAGCTGCTATCTTTTGAAGAGAAGATAAACCCCATTTTTGGGCACCATCTCTTTTTTGGATAAAATAAGATTCATAAGTTTCTACCCTAGATTGAATACGGAGAAAAAGGGATCGACTCATCCGAAATCTCCTCCTAAATAAATTAGGAGGATATACTGGTGTGTCAGCAAAGTAGTCGAGATAAAGTCTTTTATGGCCTGCCAAACGATCACGTTCGATATACCGACGACGTTTACGTTGTACTGTTGAACCTTTAAGAATTCGCCTCATTATCTCATCCTCGTCTGAGTCGTCAAAAAGCAACTTTTTAAAAAGAGAGCGACCCATAGAGACAACCTTGAAGACAACAGTGTTAGAGAACATAAAACTGAATGATATCTACTTTAGTCAGCCAAACAAAAAGAAAAAGAAAAAAAAAAGATAAAACAGCCACATAAACAGCAGTAAACAGCCACATAAACAGCTACCAGAAAAATTAAACACACTGAAATAGCTTAAAACAACATCAAAACAGCCCCATAACAGATTTTGACAAATTCTGCCACTGAAATAGACATAAAACAACCACATAAACCTCAATAAACAGCCACATAGACAGCTACCAAAAAAATTAAACACACTTGTTAAAGTGTATTATGTGACAACAACTAGGTGCAAGTTTATGCCTTCACACTTATTGACAGTGCAGTGAAGATATTATAAAAAGAGTGACTAATTTGTGGGAAAGTTGAATGTTTTGGAGGTGGAGAGGATATAATTGTTAGAAACTTAGATAATTAGCTAAGTTTTCTAACATACAAACATGAACATCAAAAAAAAGGAAACAGACTACATTACAGCTCCTACAGATTATGGTAATGCTGTTGTGGGGTTAGCCAATGGCATGCATTCTTGTGTAACTATAAATTGACAAGGTAGTACATGTTGTAGTCAGTTTTGATTATCAAAAAGAAAGAATGAGAGACATTTTCCAAGATTTTGTCTCTTGAAGAGTTGAAACACCCCTAGCTTACTCTAAGAAACTTAGCATTGCCCACCATTCCAAGTCTGAAACTCATTCTCTCTATTTGGTACTGCATGTTGGTGCTATCCTCTACTGAACATTATGGCTGAAGATTCTATGCACATGTGTTTTTATTAGTGATCTTTATAGTGAAGAAGTTAGAGCTTGTGTCAAGGAGAAAAAAGAATGCTATTTCAGTGGTGAAAATTCAGAAGCTGCAGCTGCAGGTACTTTTACACAACATAAATTTATATTTGTTATTTGGTCATTTGATCAAGGTTCTGCCTGGGCACAGGTATTATCCATTTTTAAAAAAATGGACGTGTCAAAAGTGGACACTCTCCAACAAACAAAAAGTACTTTAGAACTTTTAAATCAAATAGGAAAATGAATCTAAACATAAAATAAGACTCATGGGCCTTAACGAGGTGTGTGTGTTCAGAAAGACATAGGAATAAATAGTATATATTAGTAAAATATAAAGAGTATTATACAAATTTGGGCCAAATTCTCAATTTTTTTGGAAGTAATGTTTCATTCCGTGGCAGCCCATTATTTTCGGAGGAATCAAAGATTGAATTATTGATTCATTAAAAAAATAAATCATTTTAGAATTTTAATTTTACTGGAAAAAAGAAAAAGAGAGGATAATTTACAAAAATTTCCTTAGGTTTAGTGGAATGATATTGTATCCCAAAACTTAACAAAATAACACTCATCCGTTAACAGAACATTCCAAAATCTAAGAAAATTCTCTTCATCAAGTTCTAACCCATGGTTGAATGAATAATTTTTTTATTAATTAGTATTAAATATTACTATTCAACCAACTTAAACACCATAGGCACTTTCCAGCAACTTCTAGTTACTTGATTTCTTAACATTTTGAATGATCGAGTGGTTTCGTTTTGAGTTTATTTGCTCAATTTCTTTAAAGTTTTGAACAATAGATTTGGCTTCAAAGTTATTTTCGTTATTTGGGTTTAAACTTTAAATATTTGAACTTCTGATTTGAGTTTAAAAATTTGAACGTTTAAAGTTTAGGATTTGAACAATTTCTTTAAATTTCTTCTTTATTCTATTCTAATTTGGGTTTAAAGTTTAATTTCTTGGTTTGTGATGGTTGGCGTTTTCCAGTTATTCACAACGTCACATAATATATGGCGGTGACAACTCTATCTCCACAGAATTTACGCTTTTTCCATCCATGATTATCTTTTCTATGTGATATTCTAATTAACTAAAGGTTTCTCTTTGCCTTTTGCTTCACTTGGCTTTCCTACTTCAACTGTACAAATTCTTGAAAGTTTTCTCTCATTTCATTTTCATCACCTCCAAAAACAATTTTAGTAACTTCCATAATTTATTATCTCTCATTTCTTCCAAGCTTAAGTAAATCTTTCATTACCAAGGTCTGCACAGTTCCATCAAACATCTTAACTTTTACTGTACCTATTCTCAGAACCTTTATCTTTACTATTTGCTGCAGCAACTGCTGCATCCGCAGACTTTAACTTCTGACTACATGACTTTTCTTAGACTCCTCTAACTTTAGGGCAGCCCATTCCAGCAGGCAAATAACTATCAGAAAAAATTAAACAGAAGTATAAAACTGACAAAAAAAAAAAAAAAACTGAAAGTTGGAACAACCAATTGGTAGAAGATATGATATCAAACATAGAAAATACATAAGTTTTTTATATACGCAAAAATGATGTGATTACATAAGTGGCACAACCTACTGCCAATTGATCAAGTTGGAACAATACATCATCTACATGTTCCAAACTTATGCTCAAAATAAGCCACTACCAAAATAAGCCACTACCAAAATGGCATCTACATATGCCAAACCCCAACCCTAAAATAATTTACTACCACAATAAGGTTACGACAAGACATCTACATGTTCCTTGGGTCAAACCCAACTTGTCTTGCAAGGATTTGATCCTTGAGATTTTCAAAATAAAGTTTTTCCTTGTCATTCATGCTACTTGTATCCATAGTCATTATTCTTCCCTCCTCCCTAATAGTTTCAAGACGAAGCCTTTCCGCTTTGATGCGAAGAGCCTCTTTGTCTTGTTCATGTGATGCTTCAATATAGCGCAATTTTTTTTCCAAATAATCATCAAAGCCCTTATCACCATCTATCCTCTTTCGCTTAGCCTTTTCGGCTTTTCGACCAATTGGTCTCTCTAGCACCACTGTATCATCATCATTGCTATCAACTTGATCGACTGAACTTTGAGTTTGAGGGAGCCCTTTTGATCTTTCCTTAAGCATACTCCACTTTGGTTGGTTCTTCAACACAACCCAACAATGTTCAAAAGCAAAAGCTACCTTTTTGCCGGTTTTTGAATTTGGTGTAGCTTGATATATATCCCTTGCTTCTTTCAACTAAATTTTTTAAAAATTAATAAAATAATTAGTGTCTTAAAACTATAAAGGAAATTAATATCTTGACACTATGGCAATATAATTGATACCTTGTCCTCATCAGTCGTACCGCTTCTATTTCGGGCTTCAACTTTCGCCATGAACCCAGCAAACCTACTTGTCTCCCTATTAATATTTCCCCATCGACTTGATAGGGAGGTACTAGTACGTGTGGTTCCATAAGTATTATTCTTGCAAAAAAACTCCCAAACTTTCTCCCAAAATTTGTCACCATTTTGATCAGTACCATGCACAGCATCCATGCCAATGTTAAGCCATGCAGCGATGAGGAGGAGGTCCTCATCTACACTGAAGTTGCCACCACGTTTTGTTGGATTAGGGGTGACAATTTCAACTTCCGGTATAGGCTGGATGGGCATTGAAGGATTTTGAGACCCACTTAAAAATGGTTCCACAAAATCGGAATCCCCTTGTAAGTAATTACCATATTGTTCAATGTGTTCTTGTAAAACCATCCCTTTTAAACAGGGAACTTAAAACAATTAGTATATGAAGTAAATTAGTGTATGAAGTCAATTCTTATTTGTATCTTTTCAATCAATATAAGCTAATATTTACATATGTGAGCAGCAATGTGTAGTATTGTGAAAGTGAAAATAATGGACTAAATGCAAAATGGGGTTGTACTACTACTTATCCCGAAGGAGGAAAAAAAAAAGATCCGTTTGCTTGTTTTTATTTTTGGGTAGCTGTGCATCTTAGAATCTACTTGTGTACTGTACTTCAGTTTTTTTTTAAAAAAAAAAAGCACTGTCAATCTGATTTCTAACAACACTGTCAATCTGAAGCTACCCATGTATTGAAGCTACATTGTCAATCTAACGACATTGTCAATCTGATTACTCGTGCATACTGTACTTTAGTAGCTACCCATGTATTGAAGCTATATTTCTAACAACACTCTCAATCTGATTCTTCGTGCTAGTTCCCCCTCTCCAGTTCTTCTAACTCGACAATTATCTCAATAAACTAAAGATACACAGCTCCTTATTCTTCTATGACCCAAAGGTGCAAAAAGTCTAAAAAAAAAAAAAAAGGATACAAGAATTGAACCTATGGCGTTTGTTTCATAATAATTGCTTTCTATCATTAGCCCAAGACAACAATGGATTCCTTTTTGGTTTAGGTGGGATTCAACCACAAGAGACTTTCCAAGGTAAGCTATTTCCAACCCACAATTGAAGTTAATACTCTACAAGGTGTACTCTATGGAGTAACCAATATCTGAAATTCTTGCACAATGCATCTATATTATAGCAAGATCATGCATCAATATTTTTATATTTAAAGCATCTTGCATACACCAAAAACCAATCCATGTCTTGGCACAATGGTAAAGAATATAGAGCAAACCCCATAAGTCCAAATCCTATCATACCAATCCAAAAAATAATAATCTCATTCTTTAGTGAGAGTTATTAATTTATATTTGGGCTTGTAATGCGAAAGAGTATCAAGATGTTACTTCCTCATAAGATTGATTGTGAACACTATGATGGGTCTATGAAAGATCTCAACAACTAACAATAAGAACAAAACAATATTAGAAGAAAGAAGAGACAACCACACACGAGATGTAATAAAGACATGGTTCAACCTTAGGCCTACATCCATGACTGTGATAAAGAGAAAATTTAACTGAGAAGTTGGGAAATCAAAATAGTGGGGCAAAGGCACTCTCACAAAACAAAAACCCCAAATACACCTTACCCTCACATGGTTATGACTTCATTAGAAAACAAAGAGCTAGTTGTGTGTGTTTGTGTGTATATATATATATATATATATATATATCTTCACAAGGCTGAGATGTACAGGGAAAAGGTTCAAAAGTCCTTAACCAAATAGGACTTGGAGAAGGCGTGACTTCGAAGCAAAATCAGTAAGCTAACCAACCTAGGTCAAGGTGTGCGTGTTGGTGGTTAAATACCTAAATTTGGTATTGTCTCTAAGAGGAGTAACAAGGCTTGAAAATTGAAGGCTTCATGCTATAATAGAAACTAAAATGCCAGTTCTTATCCATCTTCCCAATTTCTCAAATGGAGTTTTTGAATCATCATGACATGGCAACTATAATCTGTTTATTCTGAAACACAAGTGTGACTGAAGTTGGTCTTAATCCAAGCTAACATGATTAAAAATCTGTGTACTTAAAGTGGTGACAAGTATGGGCAACACTTCTGGGCTTTAGAATGGTCAATATATATATATATCAATTTGCAACTCAGATGGAATAAATTTTAGACAAGTGTGGTAAAGGTTCTGTCATGAGGAGAAGGAATCAATCTTTTGTGACAGTTGCAGTGACTTTTAAATTTTGCTAGAAAATGGAACTCCAGGATAAAATTTGAGAATTGATCATGATCTGTGTGCAGGTGAAAATTGATGATTAGAGATGTTGCTTTTTAGTTACAAACTGCCCTGTTAACTTACACACAGCTTCAAAATTTTGTCCTACTAGATAGTGATTGTACTGCAGAACTACAAGCTTACTATATCCAAAATTCAGCTCAACAAAGAGCAAAGCTCTAAGCCTCCAACCCGTATTTCTACTTATCAAAAAACTATAAATATAAAAATAAAAAGGCTCCAAAAGAAAGTGTGCCCTAACCCCTAAACAAGTTTAGTTACTTTTATCACAAAATTCCCGGAATTATTTCCATTTTAGCATCTAAAAATTTACAATGCTAGTCTGAACCATATCCAACCACTAATTTTTAATCCTTTCCCAATTCAATAGAAACTTACATATCCAAAATTAAGCTGAACACAGAGTTAAGCTCCAAAACAGAGCGTGCCCTAACATCTATTCAAAATTCAGTTACATCTTTTTTCTTCAGAATAAATTACAAATATCAGTTATTTTTATCACAAACTTGTCAAAAAGTTCCCATTTTAGTATCTACAAATTAACAACAGTATCCTGAACCATACCCACCTACTAAATTTTCATTCTTTCCCAGTTAAACTAAAAACTTATATAAAAAATTCAGCTTAACGCATTGCTAAGATCCAATACAAAGCATGCCTTAACCTCTATACAAATTCAGTTACTTTAATCACAAAATTATCAGGAATATTCCCATTTCATCCATCCAAAGGGGAACAGAAACAAAGTGAAAAGAGAGAAGCGAGAGAAATAGATAGAGAGGGAAACTTACTGGTATGGAAGATGAACCTGAGCAAATTTTTTTATGATGCTAATCCCGTGCCAGAGAGCGAAAACCCCTCGTTGATGAAGCTGAATCTCTGCAAACATCAACAACAATTCTTTGATCAAAACCCAAACACAAACACAAGCTGAATCCCTCTTTTTCTTGCAGAGAGAGAAAAGAAACACAAACAAAAAAACTTTAATACATTATCAAAACCCACCTTACAGTTAGCACCAACACCGATGGAGCTGAATCCCCCACACCGACGGAGCTTAGTTGAACCTTGAGTGTCGGTTTGAAGAGAGAGTGATAGAGTGAAGAGTTAAATGGGTACTATCTAGAGTGTTGGGTTTATGAGATGAGTGAGGGTGAGGGTGAATCGGTAAAGGGATTTGGAGATGGGTCTGATTAAATCGGTTGAGGGTGAATCGGTAAAGGGATTCGGCTGAGGGTGAGGGTGAATCGGTAAAGGGATTTGGAGATGGGTCTGATTAAATCGGTTGAGGGTGAGGGTGAATCGGGATTTGGAGATGGGTCTGAGATGAGACGCCGTGTGAAGCGTCAGCAATGGAGATGGGTGAGGGTGAATCGGTTGAGCTTCAGCGAATCCACATGGTGTGTGATGTTGATGTTGATGTTGGGAGGAGTATGCTGTTTGGGTCTGAAGAGAGGAGAGAGCTGAAGAGAGGAGAGAGCAGATGGAGAAACAGAACAAAGAAGAGAGAGAAGAGCACTGAAGTAACGTGATAGTGGAGAGAGAAATTTCAGAGGGAAAAGGATGGAATAAAATATATATTTCTCTTTTACCATTGTGCTACAGTACAATTCTAAGTTTAGAATTGTACTGTAGCACTATTGCAAAAAATTTTGCAATAGTGTGGTTTAGCATTGTTTGATGCAAGTACTTTTATCCTCAAAAATGTTAAAAATGCCTTAAATATGACTTTAGCATTTTTCAATGCTAGTGCTCTTAGAACGCATGAAATTTCACAGATTTAGAACGCCTCTCTTCAGTGTTTACTCTCTCTCTCGACCCGCCCCAACAGCTGTTCGGCAACCCTTCACGTCAAACTCAGATTTTCACTTTCCCATACCTCGGGTCATCATGAATCATGGTTTAGGGTTTCAAGACTGTACTCGGCTACACTTACCAAAATCAAAATCAGATTTTCCGTACTCCTCCTTACTCGGTTCGGACCCAAGGTTAAAACTCTCATCTCTCTCTCTTATAAATTGGTCTTTTTCTGTGTGTTCTCCGTTATCTCTGCTCTCTAGTCTCTCTAGTGATTTCGAAATCTACAAAGCCCTTTACTCTCCTTTACATCAAAATCTTTCCAGTTTCTTAACTTCACTAGGTTGCTGGTTGCTGTTGCCACCGCCTAACACCCCACCTTACGCCGCCGCGTCACATTGTTTCCACATTGCACCATGGGTCTTCTCAACCTCTCAGACTCGGCTTCCTAGTCTCAGATCAGGTAAAGTTTCTTCCTTTTTCATCCCTCTTTTTCTGTATTTTGTGTTTGTGATATGGGTTTATCATTTGTTCAATTTTTTTTTCTTTTCTTTTTGTGATAAGTAATATAAATCATCTGAAAAGCAACATAAGGGATCTTGTTCAAATGATTTAAAACTTAGAGATTAGGGACCAAAGCTGACCAAGTGATTGGATTCAAAGATGAAATCCTAGTTTTTTTTATTTGATTTATCAGTCAAAGACTTGATTTATCACTTTTCAAAGATGGAACCCCTAATTTGAGTATATTTGCCCTGAGTGTGATTATAGTTAGTTTGATTAATTATTTTAGTGTGCTCTGAGTGTGATTTGTATTTGCCCTGCTTTATTCCTTGTTTTTATTTATTTATTTATTTATTTTTTATGATCAATATTCTTGTATCTTTACTGTAAAAAAAGAATATGAACCCCTGTTTTAACAAGATAAAATCCAAACATATTTTTATTTTCTTATCTGCCTGTTTTATTCCTTGTTTAGTTTTTTTTTTTCCTATGATCAATATACTTGTATCTTCTCTGTAGATAGAAGAACGAACTATTTTAAAAAGATGAAATCCAAACACATTGTTATTTTCATTTGTTTGATTCATTTTGCTTTCCTAACTTAAAAATTTGAAATCCTAATTTTATACAGGAGTTGAAAGTTATTCAAGTTGGTTTTGTGCTTCATTTTCAAGTTTGAATCTTTAACAGCTAAGAGTTCTCTGAGGTATCATCTCTTTCTCTTCTAACTTCTTGTCATTGTGATTATCAAAAACTTCTTGTCATTGTTTGTGTTACTTTTGTCGTTGTATTTGTTGTCACTTTGACCTGTTGTTCTTGATTTTTCGTTCTTTTTAAATAAAATGCTTAGATAAGATTTCATGAATTACTAGTGAATATGGTGATCTTATATTTACATGTTTTCCCTAGCTTAGCTAGAATATTATACGTTGAAAAATTTTATAATGTACTGCACGATAACTAATACAAGATCAATGATTAATATGGATCCCTTCTCAATCAAAGTTCTTTACTGCATTAGGAAAGCTATTTTTTGGAAATATTTATAGTATTTCATAATTGTAACTAATTATATAAACTGTTGGGAATATTGCCTAATGTCTTTAGAATCTAAACTTTAAATTGACTTATTATATGCTTGAGTTTTCTTGAGGCAATTTTGCTGTACTGCCCAATGCCCATGCCTTTAGGCTTTGGCAATTTGGAAAATATATGTTGTAATGTGTGAATGACTAACAGGTGATAAAAAAAAATGGGATTTTATGAATTTTTATCTGTTTAATTAATGCCCAGCTTTTACATGCTATTGATGTTTAGCATGTGGTAAAAAATGGTATTTTGTGTGGTATTATTTGTTCGCTATTGTGTCCATGTTTTTCTTTGTATTTTTTTGGTTCCCAAATGTTAATATGTGGGCTCTGGGAAGTATAGATTTGGACTTATTATGTTCAAGCTGACCTTGAAGGCCTAGTTTAAAGGGTACTGGCCCATTTTAAAAGAAATGATGTAAAAGATGCCCAATCTAATATGACAAAATTTAGAAAGCCCAATAATATTGGCCGAAGAGTCCCAAAAAAAATAAATCCATGAAAATCTACAAATTTGGTCAAACCCGCCATACCGTTTAATCTGACCCACCCCAACCAATGACCCGTCTCGGTGGATCCGACCTGTATTTCGGGTGAGTGGGTAAATTTTTCGGTGGCGCATATAAAAAATGAAAAAATTGTAAGAGAAATTCATAATTTTTTCTATTTTTTTTTTATAAAAAACATTATTAGTAAAATCTTATATTTATATTACATTGCTGGAAATGTTTCAAGTTTGAATTGATGATGGCTACATTGGCTGGTGTCTTCTTACTCATTGTGTGTAAGAGCAAAAAATTATACTCTTATCCACAATCTTTGACCAAATCAGTAAGAGGGGTAGGGTAGGTGATAATAAACTTAATAAGCATCCCATCATTTTGGCCCTTCTTATCTCTCTTTTCTTAAACATTTTCCTCCTTCCAATAATGAAAATGAAGGAAGACAGCTGCTAAGGCAGATTCCCTCAATCATAAAAGACAAAAAAGCGACGCTCACCACGGCTGATGCTAAGGATGTGCTGGCCTTTCTGTCTACCATTTCCTTTAAAATTTTTCTTTAATTATTGCAATATATAAACAGAGTTTATGTTCTCTTCATGTATACGGAGAGCAGTTCAAAATCCTCTATTTTGTGTCCCTTATTCTATTACAAATTCCTTCACTTTTTCGGACATTAATACTAGTTCAAAGCCTTGTTTTGTTAGTACACACAACCAAAGTTTTCCATTGAATCTTGGGTGTAATCGTTGTAGTCAATTTTGCACAAATGATAAATTATATCTAGAGGGGTCAAATCACTTCTTAAGACAGTGGGTAAAGTTCCACGCCTCGGCTTTCAATCATTAATAAATTTTTATTTCTTTTCAATTTTACTCTTGGTCTGTTTGATTTAATTCATCTTATATATTTTCCTTAACAAATATATCCTAATGTGATTCTTTTGGCCTCAGTGAACTGAGACCATAGATTGCATGAGTTCTTGATAGTTAATTTGTACTTACAGGGTCGTTCCTTTCGGCTTTCAATCAGCAGCTACACTTCAATAACCAAGGTAGGTTTTCAAACATTTTTACTCAAGTATTTTTGTCTATCAATGTATTTATTTATTTTCTCATTGTCATCTTACCGAAATAACAATGACTACGCATTTAAAATTATATACAAATTAGATTGTAATTCATGTTTTTGCATGAAATCATTTAACAATAGTGAAAATGAATGTTTTTAGAGGTGGGAGGAAGGGGGATTTAGAGGGGTCACAACCCCATTTTTTTAATTCTCCCAATTAGAAAATTTTGGAGGGTAGTGTTAGGAATTTACCCTAGTCCCTATACCTATGAGAAACGAAAAATAGATAAAAATTTGTGCCAAGAAAAATCACACAACATAAATATTTACAAGGTTCAACAGTGTGTCTGTCCACATAGTTGCAAGGATTTAATGAATAGAAAATACAAAAGTGCCATATAATACAATTTTCAATACATCAAACCCTAATCCAAAGCAATAGCATATATATCCCAAACAATGGATCCAAAATGTATCAAAAAAAATTTCACGTAGCAAATCTCCCATTAAAGCTCCATTTGGTTTGCATTTGCGTTTGGAGCGTCTATGTCTGGCTTCTTTTTTTTTTTTTTTTTTTGACTTGCGCCTCTTGCACTGTTCATGCTACTTGAACCGAGTAGGTAGGCAAATGAACAGTAGCCTGCGTGTGAATGGTAACTTTATTATCATTTTTTATTGTTTTCAGTTTTCAGCAAAATAAGCGGTATTCAATTGTATTCTAAAAATGGTAACGCATCCAAATTAGGTTTGGTCACAAACCGGATCAAACACAACAAAATCCACATGGCCTAATAGGGAGTAGGGGGGAGGGTTTAACATTGTTGTAGACATGTAGTAAGAAGTACGGTAACAATATAGAAAAATATTAGATAATTATGAATGGGAAAGCAAAGAGGATGATCTGTATGTTACAATCAAATATAATCATTCCACTCCCATGATCATTTTTGTAAAAGTTGTTGTAAAATAGTCTATGGCTTTAGCATTTTCCCAATTTATATGATCATTCTATTCCCATGTCCTCTCCTAATTTAATTTTTAAACATCCAAGCAAAGAGGAGAGATATGTATACCCCTTTCTCCGCTTAATTTTTAAAACATTCAAACAAGGGGAATGAATACCAATTCCTTTGTCATTTTACTATTCAGTTTTTATTTATTTATTTATTGGCTTATTGCACTTTTTGATACTATTAAAGGGCTTTACTGTATTATTTCAGCGAACTTTCATCTTTATCTACCATACATTCAACAAAAAGTTTTCAATTTCAGCAAAATAAGCAGATCCCAAACAACCCCCTAGTTAAGGTAACTTTATATATGCAAAGGCCCCTAAATCTTAGGGCCCGTTTAGTAACCGTGTTAAACTATTGTTGTTTTATTTTCAGTATTTTGGACATACGTGTTTGAGTGTTATAGAAATATGTGTCAGAAGTGTTATTGTTATTTAAAGACTGAAAACTATTGTTTAAACAACAATATTGGCTGAGTTATTCTTTTCAATCATTAATGCAATACTATTTTTTTTTCAGGCAGCGCTCTGTTCCACTTTCGTGCCTTAATTTTATTACTTCCAAAAAAGAAAAAACTTTCAATACCTACCGAAGAAAAATATCTTGATAGCTATTCTCCTAGTCTCTTGGACAGGATTAACTATTCAGTGCTTGTCTTAAATTGGTTCATAATGTGTTGTATAGCCTTGTGATATATAATCCAAAATAGTAATGTTGTTAACTGATGAATGGAAATTACTGACATAGTTCATTTTCAAAATAAAATATTATTTTTTACCATACGAATTGTCATGTGTACTGTCACAGCAAGTGGTAGGTTTATATGTAAGTAATATGCAACCAGTCTCAATTT
This sequence comes from Quercus lobata, assembly GCF_001633185.2. Lineage (NCBI taxonomy): Eukaryota > Viridiplantae > Streptophyta > Magnoliopsida > Fagales > Fagaceae > Quercus > Quercus lobata. Next base: position 50,450,994 of record NC_044913.1, read on the forward strand.
TCTACATAGGATAATTATAGAAAAAGTTATGATTTTTTATATGACACTAGAATTACTAAAAATACAGAGTTAAAATTCTTAATCAAAACCACGAGAAAATGCTTCTGGAAGCACTAATCAATGTCTTCTTTTGGAAATGTTGACAGATGCCTCGAGAGAGTCAATCCAAACTGAACTAAAAAAAGGTGTGGCCATATGTTGCAGTTGTTTTTCCCAATCTAGATAGAGATTTTAGATTTGCAAACCCTTCTTAGATGCTGATTCTTCTTTGTGTTATTTCTATTGACTCCCAAAAATAAATTTTAGTTGTGATTCCAATTTTAAAAAACAAAATTAAAAGCAGAAGTTGAAAAACCCAGTACTTAATAATAATAATAATTAAACAAAAACCGTGGAATCCAAACAAGTCATTTTCCCGGATTGGTAAAACTATATGATGCAATGCCACTGAAAAATAGTGACGTAATATTTATGAGATATAGTTGTTGTCTTTTCTATCTATACCCTCCTGGGTTTCATTTGGTTACTGTGAGAAGTGAGAACTTAGAAAAATAGACCACATTACCTATTGATAGATAAGTATTGAAATTTTAAATCCTGGTTCTTTCAGCTGCTGGATATTAATAATTGAGGTAGGCTTTTGTAACATTTCCTACTTTAGTTCCTTTGTCTATCAATCTATTTATTTATTTTCTCATTATTATCTTACTGAAATAGCATTGTTTATGACATTTAAAATTATATACAAACTAGATTGTACTTTGTGTTTATGCACAAAACGTTTAACAGTAGTAATAAAGATATGGTTTTATCCAGAAAAATGACACAATTTATTTAAATTTAAATAATTAATGCGCCACCTCCCACATAAAAAATAAATACACCTCTTCCCCCAAAAAAATTAATGCACCACTTAATATAATTAACGTAACAAAATAAATGTGTTTATCCTATTAGTAATGTCAAATAAAAATAGTGTTTTATATAAAACTTTTCCATTATGGTTTATTAACAATTGTCTCAAGGGCAACCGTTAATATGACCCTTAAAATTATATACAAACTAGATTGTAATTGTGTTTATGCACAGAAAGATTTAACACTAATAATAAAGAGATGGTTTTATCTAGAAGCTTGTTTGGATGGAAAGAGAAGTAGAGGTTTAATGAGCCTTGTTTTGATGCACAAAAACATTTAACAATGGTAATAAAGTGGTGGTTTTACCTAGAAGCTTGTTTGGATGGAAAGAAAAGTAGAGGTTTAATGAACCTTGTTATGATGTTTTTTATGGTGTGAGGAGGGGGGTTTTGGATAGGTATGCCAATTCCTAAGTCCTATCCCTCTCATTGGTGGCGGCTCTAGGATATTTTTTCTAGGGGTCAATAAAAAGATGAATCTTGGATAAGAGATATATCTCGTAGTCTATGAAGATTATTTATTGCAAAATATGTCCACAGTGCTAGCAAGATAATAAAAAATAAACTATTAGTTCATTTGACATATTGATTTATAGTACAAAGAACATACTAATTATTGTTGTTAAGAAGAAATCTTGGAATTCATCTATTATTTCTAAATACAGTAAACATATTAATTATTATTGCTATGTGAACCCTAATTATTATGGCTCAGAATTCTTTTATCTATTAGTATGTCTTTACTTCTTACAATTGTTTTAGTTTGTCTTGATTATATGGAACTTATTGTTTATTCTTTTTTTGTCACTATTTGCTTCATTCATGTGAGTCTTTACTTATTTTATAATTTCAGCAAAAAGTTAGGTAAGTTAGATGGGCATTTGTGCAAGGTTGGGGATGAACTAATTAGGAGAGAGAAAGAAAGTAGAAAAATAAAATAATATAATATTCTCTTAAATTAATTAGGGTAGTTGATGTGGCCATCAGTAAATTTTAAAGATGACATGGATTGTAGTGATTTTTTTAACCTTTAGATCTTATTGAAATCTATGGTTTAAAAGATGTGGTAACTTTTGTGGAGTTATACTATATGTAATTCTAAGTAATGTTATATCATCCAATAACTTGTTATAAAATTCATGTTTTGAAAATTCCACACTTGAATTGAATGTACTATAAGTTCATAACATTCATGCCAATTTTCTTGTCAATTTAATATTATTTATCATTTGATCTAGAAACTCATTTTTTATGCATTATCTTAAACTACAAAAACTTGAATTTAAACAATTGATTTAAGACATGACAATTAATCTTTGATCACCTTAAAATTTATCAAAAGTGGAAAATATATAAAGATAATGTAATTTAATAATAGATTTGTTAAAATTCGCATCCAAGTAAAAAATATTGAGTGATGTAACATTGTTTAAGCTTACAGTAGATATAACTTGAACTCAACCATATATATATATATATATATATGTATGTATGTATGTATATATATTCATGGTATTGTATACACAAATAATTATTACAAATTGAGTCTTCTTATATTGTCTAAGTTTAGATACTTAAATTTGCATGCAAGTATAATTGACACATAATTAGAATTTGATAAGAAAGGATGCTTGGCATAAAATTGGAGTCCATTTAAAATCTAGTGATACTTGACATCAATTAATGGAACAGTTAAAATGACATTTAGCATGAAATTGGAATGTAATATAGAGTCTTCATTGAACTTTCTCTCTGCCTTAATTTAATATATCATGCATATTCACATAGTTCTAAACCTGTGCTTCTAATGCTAGTGGCTCGTCTTTGTTAAGGAAGCCAACTTAGAGATGGAACAATCAGCTAGTAGGGAAATTCAACTAGCAACTGCTTCAACAAATAATGAAGATCAAAATACTCAAAAGGAAGCAGACATTTCAGGTGGAAATGAAAATAAAAATGTTGACTTGGTAATTGAAATTCGCAAAATAGTCAAAAGGACGGAAATTCAATTATTAGAAGAGTGTCGTATCTACAAACTTCCACGCTACCTTCGAAAATGGAATGAAGAAGCCTACACTCCTCAGGTTATTTCAATTGGCCCATTTCACCACGAAAACCAAAGATTGAAAGCCATGGAAGAGCATAAAGAGAGGTACTTCAGGAGTTTCATGAAACGGAGTGAGAGAAGCTTGGAGTATTTAGTAGGCACGGTAAGGGAACTGGAAGAACGCATTCGCAGGTGTTATGAAGAGACCATTGATCTTGCCAGTGATTGCTTTGTGAAATTGATATTGCTGGATGCGTGCTTCATTCTTGAGCTTTTATTCCGACGTAGTTCATTACGTTTGACGAGTCGTGACGATTCTATGGTTGTGGAACCAAGGGCTGCTGCTGTGAAGGTTGACTTGCTATTATTTGAAAATCAGCTTCCATTCTTCGTTATTAAGAAACTACAGCACCTTGCATTTCCATCTTTCTCCGATGCATTATTTTTTAAGAATATTTTTTCCTACTTTGACGTGTTCACCGACATTCAATATAGGCAGCCCAAGCCCAATGCGGAAATAGCACACTTCACCGATCTTCTTAGAACCTTCATGTTACCCCCACCCGAGGAGTTACCTGAAAGAATCACTGAACATCCCAAGCTTTTGTACTCAGCAACACAACTCCACAAGGCAGGAGTAAAGTTCAGGCTTGGTAAAAGTGAACGCTCTTTTGAAATAAAGTTTGAAGAAGGTGTGTTGAAAATCCCAAAATTAGAAATAGAGGGTGTGACGGAAGTTGTTATCCGAAACGTTATGGCATTAGAACAAACTTGCTATATAGAAAATGCGTACTTTACTGATTACTTTATCTTCATGGATCAACTTATCAATTCCAGAAAAGATGTGGCTTTACTTGCCCAAGAAAAAATCTTGGTCAATTACCTAGGCGACAACAATGCAGTAATGTCCATGATTAACAATCTCAACAAAGGAATCGTATCCGAAACGGCGAGAGTTGATTACTGTAATCTCTATGAAGAATTGAATAGTTTCTATGAGAAATCTTGGCACCACTGGAAGGCAACATTGAAAAGAGAATATTTTAGCACCCCTTGGAGGTTCGTTTCAACAGTGGCTGCTATTATTCTTCTGTTGCTCACTTTTATGCAAACAGCAAGTTCTATGAGAGAACTTCTATTTTCACGAGCTCACATGGGTTAAAAGACTAAATAATTATGATGGCTGTTCCCCTATTCGTTGGAACTTCTATTTTGTTCTTTGTTATTATTTTTAATGTAATTGATCTTGCCGATGTAAAATAGAGAGTGTTGTGTTTCAAAATCCTTGTAGAGGACTAGTTTTGTATTTCAAAGTCCTCTTTATTTTTCGGTTGAATATTTCATCGTTTGTTTCTCAAAAAAAAAAACAAAAAAAGTGTCCGAAGCTTTAAGCTTGGCCTCACGGGCTGGGCTTATGTCTTCCTTTTTGGGCCGCTGATAAAACAGACCGAAATACTTGTGGTTCTTTTTATTTGAGTGTTGGCCTAATTAATTTAATGACTCAATTCTGAACAAATTTAATCCTGAGAATTTTTTTGACGGACCATCGGTATGGGTTAAAGGCTTTGGAAGTTTGGGGGCCTTGTTTTATATTAATTGATACAATTTGTGGTTAATATTGTGGACCTGATTTTAGTAGGAATTGGTATTTAATAAAGTCTACTATCGTTTCAGCTTAAAAAAAATAAAATAAAACCCCAATCTTATTTCTATTTAATACCTTCTTGTAATATTATTCAGTTTAAATACTATTAAATTTTTACTTGATATGTACAATCAAATTTCAAGCTATAGTGTTCATTTGATTGCTCTTATTATTAGGTTAAGACATTAATTAAATGTTGATGTAAAGTCTATAAATGAGATTCAAACCTCAAATATCTTATTTAAACAATAAATTTTATTAGTTGAATCAACTTTTTTTATTTTAAAAAAGAAAAAAGTCCATGAGACTGCCTGGAGATCATGTGCATTATTATGACTTTGTTGTAGCTTGTAAGTGCCCCACCATTGCTTTATCATTAAACATTGTTTCATTAAGCTTATCTTGTTTTTCAATTGAATAACTGTCGGATTGGCCCATGTATAAATAAACATTTTTTTTTTTTAAGACAGTTTTAATGTATAACGTCCATTCCAAGAAATATTTCATATTTATTGACTTTTTGTTCGAAAAATTAATTTGTGTATAGTTTAAAATAGAACTCATATACCATTTCTTTACTCTATCCAGAATTCTCAATTGAGAACTAGCTATTAATTCCACTTATTTTTCTTTTTATTTTATTTTATTTTTTATTTTTTTACACTTTACCCATAAATTTATATTTAAATATCACATTTTCTTTTTTATAAATATGTATAATAGAAATTTTTTTCAAATTTACAACTTTAAGCCCAAAAATTATCAACATTAGCTAACCTAAAATTTTGCAAATTTCTATAGTTACAATAATAATCGTCTATATTTACAAGACTACTATTCATTTGTATTTTATATTTCATTGTTTTTTTTCTCTCAACTCATATAATCTCTCTCTCTCTCTCTCTCTCTCCAAACACATAAAATGTATTATAATAAAATATAATGTAAAATAGATAATCTGATGTGGGGTGTTTTGAAATGTGATATGTAAAATAGAAAAAAATAAGTTTTTATGCTAAAATTGACAAAAATTGTTTACACCAATTGATGCAATTACTCTTATGCATTGCAGGCAAGCCCAACCTCCCCCTCCCCCTTCCCCAGCATTGAAATTCCCAACTTTACAACTCTTTTTTTTTTTAAAATAATTCTATAATTAAAGTGAGGGGATTTGAATCTAAAGATCTCTATTTAAAACAACAAAATTTGTTAGTTGAACTATAAGACTCTTGGTATTGTATTCTCAAACCAACAGTATAAATTAATTAAACTTTTTTCCTTTAAGTTCTAACTCTCATGTTGAACAAAAACTATAGAATTAGCACACTTTCTATTGTTATATTATATTTGAGCAATTCACTTTCTTTCTTGCTCTTATACTAAGATCAATATAAGATTTCAAAATCAACAAGGAAAAAAAAAATATCATCTAGTTCATCAAAAAAAAAAAAAAAAACTATCATCTGATTGGCATGATCTAGAACGTGGGCCAAACCATTATTTATCTGCAAAGTTCATTCACAATCGAGCTATTTTTTCTCAATCATCGATGCAATACGAGATTTTTTCTTTCAAAACCAACAAAAAGAGAACCTCTTTAGGGCCAAAATCGGGAATTGAGCCTATTTTCCAAACAATATAATTGGTAGGCACTGTTACAAAACTATATTTTTCACTAACATCTCGAGTTTAAAAGACTCGATTTAGGGCTAATAAATCGAGTCTCAAACACTCGGTTTCAATGTTCTCATCACGTCTAATTTGACATTTTTTTGCACGTGGCTCCACCTGGAAATCAAGTCTCTAACACTCGATTTATAAGCCTAGCTTTCTCACGTACTGATTATTAATCTAGAAAAGAATTTTATATTTTCAAATCAATGTGGCACTCTAATTTATATAAAACTAAATAAAAGAAAAATAAAAAAATGTTGGATAACATAGAAATCAAAACGTGGCATTGTCATTTAATACCCCCCCTACCTCCACTTTCTTTTCATCTTATTTGTTTACCTCATTGTTCCCTACTTTTCAGTCTTTTCTTTTCTCTTCATCAGTTTTTAAGTTTAACTCTACTCTCTCTTTTGCAAATATGGAAGACTAAAGCATCAACGGCAACGCTAAGGTGTAATCTACCAAAAAAATATTACCTTTTGTGTTGGGGGGCATAAGTAGGATTTCATTCTAGTAATTTACTAAGAATGTTTTTCTCTTTTTTCCCTTAAGTTTATTTCTATATATGAATCAGTCGCTACGGTTTATGGGTCGGTTTTGAAAATCAGCTTCAAAAAAAAAATAGGCAAAGCAACTTAATACCTTAAAGAAAAGCTTTTCAAGATTGATTTTTTACCATTCTCCTCAATCAAATCTATTCACAATTAAAAAAAAAAAAAAAAAAAAAAAAGTGATTGGTAATCTTGAACTTTAAGATCAAGGCCTGAAAAAGCCCTAAGCAAAAGAAAATTGACATGAAGATATTTTGTGAAAAACTCTCTTTGATTCACTAAAAATAGTGAATTTTAGTGTTTTCCCGTGGGATTTCTGTGTGTTGAAAATATGCCATGTAAGGCTACTTATAGTGTGAAAATAGGAGTTTGGAATGACTCTCAGACGATGTGGGATTCGTTCTAAACCTCAACATTAATGTAGAAAACTTGTCTTATTTAAGTTTCTAGAATTTGCTATGCGTGTGCAAGATCGGGCTTGCGTGCACATGCAAAAAGCTACATGCGTAGGCTGATTTTTGCGTGCGCATAGCGAGGGTTCCCTTGGCCTTATTTTTCCAAAAATAAACTTATTTGCTCATTAAAAGTTATATTTTTCATTTGAACATTTCTTAAATCAATTTAACATCTGATTGGGCCCTAAACTAATCTTGGGTCTTAGAATTTAGCATCATTGGGAAACAGGAGCCCGAATTGTAAGGGGTGTAAATGCGGTGTCTATAATACCAAAAAGTTTGTAACCCAACCATCAATAAATACTTCATTGGTCTAGTTAAAAAATACATAAGTTTGATATAGTGCTACTTGGTGTCGTAGCTTATCAATCTTTAGAACGCATTCTATAATCTGTACAGCTTACCATGAATCATGATCAAGATTATGTCTGTAGTGGGTTCCAGTTAGCTCAACTAATGAAATCTCTGATAGTTGGATAAGAGATCTGAGGTTCAATCCTCGTCTACACCAAAAATTGATTGGTATCTTGATATGATGATAAAGAGTTATTATCAGGAGCAGATACTATAGGTTGAAACTCTGTAAAAAGAAAAAAAGAAAAAAAGGCTTTGAGCTAAGCCTCACTGGTTGGGCTTATGTCTTTTCTTTTGGGTTGCTCATAAAATAGACCAAAACACTTATGGTTCCTCTTTATTTGAGTGTTAACCCAATTCATTCCATGATCCAAATCTGAACTAATTCAATTCTGGGAATTGTTTTGAATGGTTAACGCTTTGATAATTTGAGGGCTTTGTTTTGTGAATGGGCTATTGAGCTAAAATTTGGGTTTTATTTTATTTTATACAATTTGTGTGCTTTAATGGTTAATTTATTGGGCCTGATTTTAGTAAAAAGTGGTATTTAATTTTCATGGGTATTCGACTATGGGCTCTTAGAATTGTTGGTCTGTTCAAAAAATAAAAAATAAAAAAGTCTCCAACACAAACAACTATCAAACGAGTTCCATTTAGATTTCATAATAAGAACCTATCAAAATAAAAAATAAAAAAGGCAAGGCCATCAGATGCGGCGTTTTATTCATCATCGAGACTCCCTTCTTTTGAAGGCCTTGTCACATTGTTTAGCCTCTAAAGGCAACACCTGTTTAGAGGACAAGATAAACTATGTGACAAATGCTTGTTTATTTATTTATATTTTTCCTTGTGGTTTCTCGACAACCAAATGGAGCATTTGGGGTTTTTTGGTTTTTAAAATTTTGTATATTATGTTTGAAATGATTTGTATTTATGCTTTGGAATTGAATTGTTTTGTTGTTGTTTTGCTATGCATGTCAATTTGTTATTGGTCCATTGACGCAAAATAGAGAAGCACCAAAAAATATGAACCAGCGCGGTTGCACATGCGTGGCACGTGCTACAACCTTTTTTATTTAGAGAACTTAATATGCACTCTCTGATCTGTTAAAATTTCTCTCTCTTTATTCTCTCTCACAGTTTTCACTGCACTTTTTTGCAAGAGTGCCCAAACCTTCACTGAAAACCCTGCCAAAGCTCAGATCTGATCGCTGGATAATTCGCCGATATCTCCAACGGTATCCTTTCACACCTCCTTCTCTCTCAATCTCTCTGTGTGTGTATATATATATATATATATAGATGCGTATGAATTCGTATTTTTATTAAATTTCATCTATATATATTCTTGGATTTGGAGTTGAAGATCCGTTTGAGTTTGATGAAAGCCACATGAATTATGAATTTTCTCTCTTAGATTTTGCAGATTTAATGAATTAATGGCTATTTCATTTTCCCTCGTAAATGAACTTAGGTTTTAGTTTCATTTTGGTACTGTAGGTGTTTTATTTAATGGCCATTTTTTTGAAAAAAAAAAATTTTGGATTGCATCGAGTTCCTATTAATTTGTTTTGGAAAAGAAAAATGAAAAAAAGGGTTTGGGATAGGAAGAATAAGGTTGTGAAATGAGAAGAATGTTATTGTGTATTGAATTACGGTGAATGTATTCGGGTTGAAAAGGGGTTAGGGTAATATGTTGGGTGAGATTTTTAAGAGATACAATGACAATAAAAACAAAACCTTAGTCCCAAAACTATGAGACTAGTCCCAGGAGTTGGGGTAGTGGGGATTTAAATGTAGGTTCTCCTAAGGAGGAGAATTGGACAGTGGGAGAAAGTTATTTAACTACTTGGGAACTAAATAGGATTTAGCAGATTCGGGTTTTCTGCCAAGAGCCTTGTAGCTTAGTGGGCATTACTTGGTCTCCTTTATGAGGAGAACCAAGATTCGTATCTCCCCTTCCCCACTTATTGTAACAATTTAATTATTAAAAAGAAGAAGAAAAGAACAGATTTTGGTTTTCGTGAGCTGGGTAGGTAGCTTTTAGAGTTTTAGTTTTATGCTTCATTTTAAAATTGTGACTCACTGTGCTGACGTTTAATCGGAAACTGAAAATTTTGGCTGTGTAATTTAGCAATAGTAGCCTCCTTGGATGACTTAAACTTGAGCTGTGCTTTTGGGTGCAATTGTGACCTTGCTTTTTGTTGGGTTCAATTACGGAAATGTACAACAATGTGGGGACCCAGCCTAGGGTGCCAAGACCACCAGTAAATGCAGCAAATGCTCCACCTAATCCATTTGGAAATGCATTTTATGGAGCTGGTTCTGGGCTTATCAGAGGTGGATTGGGTGCATATGGAGAGAAAATTTTAGGATCGAGCTCTGAATATGTGCAAAGCAACGTAAGTGGCATATACTGTTATAATTTAAGACAACATTCTTATTTGAGCTTACAAGGGATATAATATTATGATAACTTGAATGTTGTCATGTTGGTATTATCAAGTTTGTTCTCAATCTTTTATTATTTATGTATCAGTATGATGGATTAAAATGCACCTAAGCTCTAGAGGGCACTGTCAGTGCGGTTATTGAAGTTGTCAATTAGACTTTTAGGTTGCAACTATTTTTGAGGGAAATCAACATCCTTTTAATGTAATATATGCAAAAGCTTAGGTGAAATTATGGTACTGAAGTACATACCCTATGGTTTGAATGATCTTGGGAGCTGTAGAATTGGCAAAGTTTGAACGTTGTCTTTTAAAATTGTCCATGCAGGGGTACTGTGATCTTCCATATAAATTCCAAAGAAAATTAAAAATTGCATTAGTTACTTTCCTTTTCAAATCAAAATATATGACTGCCTTCCTCTTTAACATTTGTGAGGGAAAACATAACACGCCAAAAGTATTACTTAAAAACATATCACAATCACAACCATCAACAAATTCTTAATCTTAACAAATTCAGGATTGGGTTTGTAGATATTTTTTCAATCAATCTGGGTTAAACCGGGGTCAGGCACATATATTCCTGTTATTCTGTTCCACTAAGCTCATATACTCCATTACCTCCTTCACTATTTCTACCCTTGTTATTTTCGACCTTCCTTTGCTCCATTTCTCTCCAACTTGAAGTTGAAACCTAAAACATTTCGAAGTCATTTTTATTTTAAGTTGTGCAAATTTCAAAATACATTAAAGTTATATTTGTTATTATTATTATTTTATGAATATCTGAAGGCCCTTGTATTATAACTACGGCATCGCAGATTTAACAAAAACAGCAAAATTACATTTACCTAGGAATCAAGTTTGCCAGGAATTAGCCCAAAGCAAGAGAAAACAAGACCTAGGAATTAGTACCAAGCTAACAAACAATAAACTTTATTACTCAAGCAAATTGTAAAACAACACTGATCCCTGGATTCTTTAAATAGAGTTCCAAACTTATTGTCCTATTAGGAAAAGAAAATAGTTTTACTGACCTAGTAAGGAAAGGAATTAAATTCCCTAAGCAAATAGGAAAAGAAAACAAGGTTTAACCAATTACATAGATAAATTAAACAAATTGTAGACACCAGATGATTAACCCTTTGGCCATATGTTAGCAGACTTCATCCATAAGGCCACAGGGTGGGCCGTTTTCTTTATGCTTCTGCATCCATATTCCATAAGTCTGCATAATTGGAGGCCTGTATCTAGTGTCTGCACCAATAACTGTCATAAAATCATTGAGTTTGTCCCTTAAATATCTGGGTTCTCTTATATTTGGATCTCCCCTTCCCCACTTATTGTAACGATTGAATTATTAGAAAGAAAGAAAAATAGATTCTGGTTTTCGTGGGCTGGGTTAAGTAGCTTTTAGTTTTATGCTTCATTTTAAAATTGTGACTCACTGTGCTGACATATAATCAGAAACTGAAAATTTTGGTTTTGAAATTTAGCAATAGTAGTCCCTTTGGATGACTCAAACCTGAGCTGTGCTTTTGGGTGCAATTGTTACCTTGTTTTTTGTTGGGTTCAATTACGGAAATGTACCGTTGGAAGGCAACATTAAAATGTGAATATTTTAACACCTCCTGGAGAACCGCTTCAACAGTTGTCTGCTATTGCTCACTTTTTATACAAACAGCTAGCTTGTTCTATCGTCTGGATGCATAAGTTCAAAGGCTATATAATTTGGATGGCTGTTCCCTGTTCGATGGAGTTGATCTTGCTTGTGTAAAATACATAAATTATGTATTTCTTTCTTTATTATTATTGTTAATGTAATTGATCTTGCCTATGTAAAATACATGATTGTTGTGTTTCAGCATCCTTGTAGAGTACTAGTTTTGTTATCTCCACTCTAAAATTTCTTTGATTGATCCTTGAACAAAATGCCTGGATGTTTGAAAGCCAACCATCAATCAATACTTCATTGGAAATTGGTTATCAATCTTTAGAAAGAATTCTATACAGGTTTATCATGATTAAGATTGTGTTAATGCTCATGCTAAACAAAGATTGTAAATTCCCTTGGGTAATAAAATGGATGTTTTGAAAGAATATTTTCAGTAGTGCACTGATGCTCTCTTACAAAATTTTGTACTTGAATGACTACATGTAACACATTGATTTCTTATGCATTAAACATCCAGAATGCTCATGACATCATTCTATATGGACTTTTTGGGTAATTCGTTAATGTTCGTTTTTTGTCAATTTGCGTGTTCGTTTTTTGTCAATTAGCGTGTTCAGTTGGTGAAACTTTCCTCGCTAGAATAAGGCAAAAGAGTTTTTTGTGTATAGTTTTTAAAGAGTTTTTTTTTTTTTTTTTTTCATCACATGGAGATTAATGAAGAATTTTTAAAGAGTTTTTACTAATGAAGAAACAATACTCTGAAGTTTTATTTCTAAAATTTGTGTTCTAAGTTCCTCAGTTTTTACTTATTGCAATTTGCAAGTTGTAACATGCCTATCATCCCATTGCCATTTGCTACCCCCAACTCTTGTTAAAAGCACCACTACTATCACCACCGCCAAGATCACCCTTCCTAGCATATATTGCCCCTTGACTACCACTTCAACCAGTTGATTGGCAGAAAATAGCTGTCACATTCATAATTATCTAATATTTTTCTATATGGTTACAGTACTTCTTACTACAAGTCTACAACAATGTTAGAGCATCCACATTAGATGTGGTAAATGTGTGTTAAATATTTGGCACATTTGCCACATCAAACACTAAAAAATCTCATTTATCAGATGTTCCAAATTTTATAAATTATGCAACATTGAACAGTAGCATCACAAATTTACCACCGTACGGACGAAATGTGGTATAAAATTTATTATTTTTTTATTCGGCTTTTCTCTCTCATCTCACTTCTTTAATTGATTTTTTCTCTCCCCAACCGGTGTTCTTTCCTCTCCTCAGAATCTGTCTCTCTCTCCCAACCGGTGCTCTTTCCTCAAATCAAACCCGAAAATCTTCTTTCTTCAAATCCAAAAATCTTCTTTCTTCAAATCCAATTCCCAATTCAAAACAAAACCCAGAAATGGAATCATCATAGACCCAGAAAGAACAAAGGAATCGGCGATGGAGGCGAGGTAGAGCTTGGTGCCAGGGACGGCGAAGCCATGAAGATCTGCGTGCGAGCAGTCAGCGAGGTTCGTGAGGGCGAGGTCCGCCGTCGGAGTGTTCGTCACGACCATGGGATCTAAATCGACGTGGGCATTGACATTGAGGTGAGATCAGAATCGACGTTAAGGTGAGATCAGAATCGTGGGTTGTTGCTGCTAGTGGGTTTTGGTTGCCGGTGCAAGTGGATTCATGGCTTTGGGTTGGCGGTGCTAGTAGTTTCGTGGGTTTGGGTTGCCGGTGCTAGTGGGTTTTGGTTGTGTTTTCTAGGTTTGAGTTGCTGTGTTTTCTAGGTTTGGTTAAGTGTGTTTTAATGGGTTTTGTGGTGGGTTGTTGATGACGATGGTTGTGGTGGTGGTTTTGTTTTCAGTTTTTTTGTTTTGCAATGGATTGTGGCTGCCACGGTGGTGGTTGCGGGGGCGGCAGCAATGTTGTCGGTGTTATTTATTTTGTTAGATATATTATTTTATTATGTTGTTTATATTATTTTAATGTATAGTAAATATTATTTTAATATATAGAGTTGAATGATAAAACATCTGATAAATAAGAAGTTGTAAAATGATATGGTAAAATAATAAAGTAGGTATTTGGTGTGGTAAAATTGTATAAATTATGCCACAGCTACTATGGATGCTTTTAACCCTCCATTTGATGCTCTTTCAAAAATTGAATTCAAGATTTGACATGATTATCATTAAATCCCTCTTTACCAATTCCTAATCATCTTGAGTTCCCTTCAGATTTCAGAAGAACTTATTGTTCGAGGTAATTTGTTAACTTGCCATGTGTTGCAAATCGGTTAATTTCTTCTAATGATCCGGATAGTATTCAAAGAGAAAAAAGTAAGAACTTGCAGAAGAAAATCCATCACAACATGATGAGATTTGAACGTTAGCTTTGAGAATTTGGAAAAATCGGATAGAGTGAGTTGGAAGGGAAAAGGAACACCCTTCTTTGTGTACCTAATATTGATTTCCGAGTGCACAAATAAAAAGATGTCCAAAGCAATGAAACGCAATCGGTTTATGTTAGATCTAAGACATCAGATTACAACACTAAACTTTGGTAGATATTAACATATAACTAATAAAATTAAACTAATACACAAACAAAAAAAGATAAGTTCTGCAACCGATGATTATTTGGGAAAGAATTACAAATATATCAATAAAATTTGAAACAGTGGTGGTAAGCAACACCAAAAGAGTATTGAGTAAAACCAACGCAAATAGTCGTTTCTACAGTTCAGGCATCTTTCGTATGCTGCAGTTCAGGCATCTTTGGTACGTCTATTATTACAACCGGCCTCAATCCCGTACGGAACGCCACTATGTCTGCAAGAAAATATTCCAATATGACGTGGAAGCAATAGCTGCTGTCTGAACCATCACCTTTGCCTCTGATCTGGGTTTCTCTAACATTATTGCAGAGCCGACTCAATAACTTAAGAGGCATTAGGCGAACATTTTGTGTGTAATCTTTTATATATTTAAATAGTAATTAAATAATATTAATTAATGTTTTTATTTTTATTTAAAATTTATTTTTTATTTTTATTTATTACATGATTTAATAAATTAGTATTACTAAAATATAAATAAGTTAATATAATATATATCAAATTATTAATTGATATAATAATTAATAATAATCAATGAAGTAAAAATTTGCATTAAAAAATATATATTAATTTGAGTGGGTATGTATTAGATGTGGCCCGTGGGTGGGTGAATGAGAGTTTTTTTTTTTTTTTTGAAAGGGGTGGATGAGGGAGTTTGTAGCTGTGTTGGTGGGGCCTAGAATTGTTTTTCACCTTTTTAGATTATATATTAAGTTTGTTAACGGGCACGGTCAAGTGTCCGTTAACAGTAATATTTTTTTATTTTTTCGGACAAAATTTTTTGTCGTTACTTTACCTTTATGTCAAATTTACAACTTTTTTTTTTTTGGTTAGTACTACAGGGTGTTCATTTTGACTTTTTTGACCCTTTTTTTTTGTCTTTTTTTCACTTTAACAGGCAACGAACCGGTGCTTGATAACAAATCCCTGTAAAGTATTATATACTCAACAACTGCGCAGTGTTAAGTCCTGTCATTTTATCAAGCTTTGTGCAGTATGTATTATCCCTGTGCAGTGACAACAGTGCGGTGGCGGTGTGAGCAGACTGTGCAAGTGTAAGAGTAAACTCACGAGTCCATCCAATCTAGTAGTTTAAAAAATATAACTTAAAATGATTGTCTGAACTTATAGAAAAAGAACAAGAAATAAGACTCAGCGTGTTGTCTTTGTCCTGTCAATCAAATAGGATTTTATTAATGTATGTCTTAAGGACATACAATAATATACCAATTTAGAAAAAAATTTATCGAAAATTGAAAAAATTTTGATAACTTTTTTAATTACCAATAAAATTTTTTCAAAACTAAATTTGTTAATGTGTGCTTTTAGAGCACACGTTAACCAGACCCATCAAAATATAACTTAAAATGATTGATTGAACTTATAGAAAAAGAACAAGAAACAAGACTGAGCGTATTGTCTTTGTCCTACCAATCAAGTAGATTAAAAAATACAATTTAAAATGATTGACTGAACTTATAGGAAAAGAACAAGAAACAAGACTCAGCGTGTTGTCTTTGTCCTGTCAATCAAGTAGATTAAAAAACATAACTTAAAATGTATAACTTAACTTATATAAAAAGATCAAAAATCAAGATGAAGAAAATAAAAGAAATGATACAGATAGAGAGGCAGAGAGGTTTTTTTTTTTTTTTTGGATGGGGAGAGGCAGAGAGATTGAAAGATGAGAGATTTGTCCAGATAATTATGTCTTATTATTAATGAACTTGTCTAGACTAAATTTTGATTTTAGTATGTTTTGTTAATATTTTATTTGATGTGAGAGAAATTTTCTCAACAATTTGAAAGTTTTAATGGTGGAAATAGAAAGTTTATTATCTTATTTGAGATTTTAAGTGATAGAGAATGAAATGGATAAAAATAAATACTCATTCCTCTCTATTTTCTTAAAATCTCAAATTTTCATTCTCCTGAAATTGTGAGAAATTTGAAAGAATGAAATTAGGTTTAATGATTTTTTTTATTAAAACTTTCAAAATACACTTATATATTAAACCATTTATTTTAAAATATGGTCTAATAGTAATATTGTTATAAAATAATTCCACTCATTTCCTTTTATATTACTCCTAAATAAAGTTAGTTAATTTTATTTTATTTATTTCTCTTATTTAAATATATTCCATTTCGTTGATTTCCTTTCCATAAGGTTAGTGATATCTCCACACTCTTACCTTTTTTTTTTAAAGAAATTTCACATTTGGATCTATCAATATTGTGAGAAGGGTTTTGTGAACCATTTCCTTTAAAATTTTCTTTAATTAGTGCAATATATAAACAGTGTTTATGTTCTCTTCATGTATACGGAGAGCAGTCCAAAAATCCTCGATTTTGCTTCCCTTACTCTATTAGAAATTCCTTCACTTTTTCAGACATTAATACTAGTTCAAAGCCTTGTTTTGTTAGTACACACAACCAAAGTTTGCCATTGAATCTAGGCTGTAATCGTTGTAGTCAATTTTGCACAAATGATAAATTATATCTAGTGGGGTCAAATCACTTCTTAAGACAGTGGGTAAAGTTCTGTTTGATTTAATTCATCTTATATATTTTCCTTCACAAATATATCCTAATGTGATTCATTTCACCTCAGTGAGAACTGAGGCCGTGGATTGTATGAGTTGTTGATAGTTAATTTGTACTTACAGGGTCTTTCTTTCAGTCTTTCAATCAGC
Source organism: Quercus lobata (assembly GCF_001633185.2). Lineage (NCBI taxonomy): Eukaryota > Viridiplantae > Streptophyta > Magnoliopsida > Fagales > Fagaceae > Quercus > Quercus lobata. The sequence continues at coordinate 50,468,083 of NC_044913.1, forward strand.
AGCTACACTTCAATAACTGAGGTAGGTTTTTATAACATTTTTCACTCAAGTATTTTTGTCTATCAATGCATTTATTTATATTCTCATTGTCATCTTACCGAAATAACATTGGCTATGCATTTAAAATTATATACAAATTAAATTGTAATTCATGTTTTTGCTTGAAATCATTTAACAATAGTGAAAATGAAGTGATTTTAGTTTACCTAGAAGCTTATTTGGTTGGAGAGAGGAGTAGAGGAAGGGGACCAGAGTTAGGTTTGATCATATCCTCATTTTAATGTTGTTTGAGGTGGGAGGAAGGGGGATTTAGAGGGGTCACAACCCTACTTTTTTAATTCTCTCAATTAGAAAATTTTTGGAGGGTAGTGTTAGGAATTTAACCTAATCCCCATATCTATGAGAAACGAAAAATAGATAAAAATATGTACCAAGAAAAATCACACAACATAAATATTTACAAGGTTCAACAATGTGTCTGTGTCCACATAGTTGCAAGGATTTAATGAATAGAAATTACAAGAGTGCCATATAATACAATTTTCATTACATCAAACCCTAATCTAGAGCAATAGCATATATATCCCAAACAATTTTCACGTAGCAAATCTCATATTAAAGCTCCGTTTGGGTTGTGCGTTTGCGTTCGGAGCGTCTGCGTCTGGCATCTTTTTTATTTTTTTTTTTACCTGCGCCTCTTACACTATTCATGCTACTTGACCTGAGTAAGTAGGTAAATGAATAGTAGTCCGTGCGTGAACAGTAATTTTATTTTATTTTATTGTTTTTAATTTTCAGCAAAATAAGCGGTATTCAATCGCATACTAAAAATGGTAATGCATCCAAATTAGGTTTGGTCACAAACCGGATTAAACACAACAAAATCCAGATGACCTAATAGGGAGTACTGTAACAATATAGAAAAATATTGGATAATTATGAATGGGAAAGCTATGTTCTGCCCAATTGTTTAGCACAAGAAATAGGATGTTTAGTATGTTACAATCAAAATGGTTATATGATCATTCCACTCCCATGATCATTTTTGTAAAAAAAGTTGTAAAATAGTCTATGGCTTTAGCATTTTCCCAAATTATATGATCATTCCACTCCCATGTCCTCTCCTAATTTAATTTTGAAACATCCAAGCAAAGAGGAGAGATATATATTCCCCTTCCTCCACTTAATTTTTAAAACATCCAAAAAAGGGGAATGAATACCAATTCCCCTCTTATTTTACTATTTAGTTTTTTTTTTTTAATTTTTTATATACTATTTATTGGCCTCATTGTACTTTTTGATACTATTAAAGGGCCTTACTGAATTATTTCAGCGAATTATCACCTTTTATCTACAATACATTCAACAAAAAGTTTTTAACTTCAACAGAATAAGCAAATCTCAGACCCCTAGTTATGGTAACTTTATATATGCAAAGGCCCCTAAATCTTAGGGCTCGTTTAGTAACCGTGTTTAAGTATTGTTGTTTAATTTTCAGTATTTTGAACCTATGTGTTTGAGTATTATAGAAATACGATTCGGCAGTGTTATTGTTATTTAAAGACTGAAAACTGTTGTTTAAATAATAGTATTGACTGAGTTATTCTTTTCAATCATTAATGCAATACTAGTTTTTTCTTGAGGCAGTGCTCTGCTCCACTTTCGTGCCTTAAATTTAATACTTCCAAAAAAGAAAAAGCTTTCAATACCTAACGAAGAAAAATGTCTTGTTATCTATTCTCTCCTAGTTTCTTGGACAGGATTAACTATTCAGTGCTTGTCATAAATTGATTCATAATGTGTTGTATAGCCTTGTGATATATAATCCAAAATGGTAATGTTGTTAAGTGATGAATGGAAATTACTGATGTAGTTCATATTCAAAATAGAATATTATTTTTATACCATACAAATTGTCATGTGTACTGTCACAGCAAGTAGTAGGTTTATATGTAATTAATATGCAGCTAGTCACAATTTTCTTCATAAGATAATTTAGAAAAAGTTATGATTTTTTATATAACAGTAGAATTACTAAAAAATTCAGAGATAAAATTCTTAATCAAAACCGCGATAAAAAGCTTCTGGAAGCACTAATCAATGTCTTTTGGAAAAGCTGACAGATGCCTAGAGAGTCAATCCAAACTGAACTAAAAAAAGGTATGGCCAAATGTTGCAGTTGTTTCTCCCAATTTAGATAGAGATTTTAGATTTGCAAATCCTTCTTAGATGCTGATTCTTCTTTGTGTTATTCCCATTGACTCCCGAACATAAATTTTATTTGTGATTCCTATTTTAAAAAACAAAATTAAAAGCAGAAGTTGAGAAACCCAGTACTTAATAATAATAATAATAAAAAAACAAATCAAACAAAAACCGGGGAATCCAAACAAGTCATTTTCCCGGATTGGTAAACTATATGACGCAATGCCACTGAAAAATAGTGACGTAATATTTATGAGATATAGTTGTTGTCTTTTCTATATATACCCTCATGGGTTTCATTTGGTTACAGTGAGAAGTGAGAACTTAGAAAAATTGACTGCATTACCTATTGATAGTTAAGTATTGAAATTTTAAATCCTGGTTCTTTCAGCTGCTGAGCATTAGTAACTGCGGAAGGCTTGTGTAACATTTCCTACTCAAGTTCCTTTGTCTATCAATCTATTTAGTTATTTTCTCATTATTGTCTTACTGAAATAACATTGTTTATGACATTTAAAATTATATACAAACTAGATTGTACTTTATGTTTATGCACAAAACGTTTAACTGTAGTAATAAAGATGTGGTTTTATCCAGAAAAATGACACAATTTATTTAAATTTGAATAATTAATGCGTCACCTCCCACATAAAAAATAAATACACCTCTTCCCCCAAATAAAATTAATTCACCACTTAATATAATTAACGTAACAAAATAAATGTGTTTATCCTATTAGTAATGTCAAATAAAAATAGTGTTTTATATAAAACCTTCCCGTTATGGTTTATTAACAATTGCTCTAAGGGTAACCGTTAACATGGCCCCTAAAATTATATACAAATTAGATTGTAATTCTGTTTATGCACAAAAAGATTTAACACTAATAATAATGAGGTGGTTTTATCTAGAAGCTTGTTTGGATGGAAAGAGAAGTAGAGGTTTAATGAGCCTTGTTTTGATGCACAAAAACATTTAACAATAGTAATAAAGTGGTGGGTTTACCTAGAAGCTTGTTTGATTGGAAAGAAAAGTGGAGGTTTAATGAACCTTGTTTTGATGTTTTTTAAGGTGCGAGGAGGGGGGTTTTGGATAGGTATGCTAATTCCTAAGTCCTATCCCCCTCACTGGTGGTGGCTCTAGGATATTTTTTCTAGGTGGTCAATAAAAAGATGAATCTTGGACAAGGGATTAATCTTGGATAAGAGATATATCTTGTAGTCTATGAAGATTATTTATTATAAATATGTCCACAGTGCTGGGAAGATAATAAGAAATATACTATTAGTTCACTTGACATATTGATTTATAGTACAAAGAACATACTAATGTTTGTTGTTAAGAAGAAATCCTAATTATTATTGCTAATTCAGCAATTATTTTTAAATACAGTAAACATATTAATTATTATTATTAGGTGAATCCTAATTATTATTGCTCAGAATTCTTTTATTTATCAGTTTGTCTTTACTTCTTACAATTATTTTAGTTTGTCTTGATTATATGGAACTTATTGTTTATTCTTTTTTTCTCGCTATTTGCTTCTTTCATGTGTGTCCTTGCTTATTAGCATTAAAAAATGCATTTTTAGTCCTTATATTTTGACTTTTTTCCATTTTGATCCCTACATTTTCATTTTACGACTTTTAGTTCCTAAACCAATTAACGCGTGATATTTAAGTCCTTAATTATATTGGGTGACGGTAAGGACCTAAATGTTACGTGTTAATTGGTTTAGGGACCAAAAGTGGTAAAATGAAAATGTAGGGATCAAAATGGAAAAAAGTCAATGTAGAGACTAAAAGTGCAGTTACGTCTTATAATTTTAGCAAAAAGTTAGATAAGTTAGATGGGCATTTGTGCAAGGTTGGGGACGAACTAATTAGGAGAGAGAAAGAAAGTAGAAAAATAAAATAAAATAATACTCTTAAATTAATTAGGGTAGTTGAAGTGGCCATCATTAAATTTTAAAGATGACATGGATTGTAGTGATTTTTTTAACCTTTAGATCTTATTGAAATTTATGGTTTAAAAGATGTAACTTTTGTGGAGTTATACTAGATGTAATTCTAAGCAATGTTATACCATCCTATATCTTGTTATAGAATTCATGTTTTGAAAATCCCACTGTTGAATTGTGTATACTATATGTTCTTAACATTCATGCTAATTTTTTTTTGTCAATTTAATATTATTTATCATTTGATCCATAAAGTCATATTTTATGTATTATCTTAAACTACAAAAACTTGAATTTAAAAGGCTGATTGATGACATGACAATTTATCAAGTGGAGAATATACAAAGATAAGGTAATTTTTTTTTTGAGAATCAAAGATAAGGTAATTTAACAGTGGATTTGTCAAAATTCGTATCTAAGTAAAAAATATTGAGCGATGTAACGTTGCTTAAGGTTATACTACATATATATATATATATATATATGTATGTATGTATATATATTCATGGTATTATATACACATATTATTATTTCGAATTGAGTCTTCTTATATTGTCTAAGTTTAGATACTTAAGTTTGCATGCAAATATAATTGACACATAATTAGAATTTGATAAGAAAGGCGCTTGGCATAAAATTGTAGTCCATTTAAAATCTGGAGATACTTGACATCAATTAATGGAACAGTGAAATGACATTTTGCATGAAATTGGAATGTAATATAGTCTTCATTGAACTTTCTCTCCGCCTTAAATAATTATTTCGAATTGAGTCTTCTTATGTTGTCTTAGTTTAGATACTTAAATTTGCATGCAAATATAATTGACACATAATTAGAATTTGATAAGAGAGGACGCTTGGCATAAATTTGGAGTCCATTTAAAATCTGGAGGTACTTGATGAAACTAATTAGAATTTAACTCTTTGTATCCGAACCTTTGTGAAAATATACATGATGCATATCTTTAAGACTTAGGCTCTTCAATTTTATTGGAGTTTTACAAGAATATGGAGTCCATTGATTAGCAAAGGCACCGTGTGACTTAATTTGAAGAAAGTTTATGATGGTATATGCCGATGTAATAGGGAGATAGTGAATCATTGTTAGATCTAGACTCCTAGGCAGCAATGGGAGGCCCGGCTACCTCAAATTAGTCAGAAAATTTGTTTTTTCCTTATTTTTTTGTATCTTCAGAACGACATGGGTGGATTTCGAAGTTTTTTTTACTGAATCTAAATTCTTTCAATTGGTGGTTGAGGAAGGGGGAAACTTTTTCTCTCTTAAGATTTTTGAGCGGGGAAAATACTTTATGAAATCTGTTTTTATGGGCAAACGTGCTGCACAATGGTTCATGCACACTGTAGAACACTCTGTGATTGGGGTTAAACCTAAGCTCTTCTTCACGTTTAGAGAAGGAGACACTGCATACACAGTGCAACGGGGTTCCAATCAGTTTGGTCAGTACTTATCAGTGACATAATCAGTACTTAAACCTAAGCTCTTATATACACATTATTATTTCGAATTGAGTCTTCTTATATTGTCTAAGTTTGCATGCAAATATGATTGACACATAATTAGAATTTGATAAGAAAGGCGCTTGGCATAAAATTGTAGTCAATCTGGAGATACTTGACATCAATTAATGGAACAGTGAAATGACATTTAGCATGAAATTGGAATGTAATATAGTCTTCATTGAACTTTCTCTCCGCCTTAAATAATTATTTCGAATTGAGTCTTCTTATATTGTCTTAGTTTAGATACTTAAATTTGCATGCAAATATAATTGACACATAATTAGAATTTGATAAGAGAGGACGCTTGGCATAAAATTGGAGTCCATTTAAAATCGGGAGATACTTGACATCAATTAATGGAACAGTGAAATGACATTTAGCATGAAATTGGAATGTAATATAGAGTCTTCTTTGAACTTTCTCTCTGCCTTAATATAATATATCATGCATATTCACATAGTTCTAAACCTGTGCTTCTAATGCTAGTGGCTCTTGTCTTTGTTAAGGAAGACAACTTAGAGATGGAACAATCAGCTAGTAGGGAAATTCAACTAGCAACTGCTTCAACAAATAATGAAGATCAAAATACTCAAAAGGAAGCAGACATTTCAGGTGGAAATGAAAATAAAAATGATGACTTGGTAATTGAAATTAGCAAAATAGTCAAAAGGACGGAAATTGATCAATTATTGAAAGAGTGTTGTATCTACAAACTTCCATGCTACCTTCGAAAATGGAATGAAGAAGCCTACACTCCTCAGGTTATTTCAATTGGCCCGTATCACCACGAAAACCAAAGATTGAAAGCCATGGAAGAGCATAAAGAGAGGTACTTCAGGAGTTTCATGAAACGGAGTGAGAGAAGCTTGGAGTATTTGGTAGGCACGGTAAGGGAAATGGAAGGACGCATTCGCAGGTGTTATGAAGAGACTATTGATCTTACCAGCGATAGCTTTGTGAAAATGATATTGCTGGATGCGTGCTTCATTCTTGAGCTTTTATTCCGACGTAGTTCATTAAGTTTGACAAGTCATGACGATTCTATGGTTGTGGAACCAAGGGCTGCTGCTGTGAAGGTTGACTTGCTATTATTTGAAAATCAGCTTCCATTCTTTGTTATTAAGGAACTACAGCACCATGCATTTCCGTCTCTCTCCGATGCATTGTTTTTTAAGAATATTTTTTCCTACTTTGACGTGTTCACCGACATTCAATATAGTCAGCCCAAGCCCAATGCGGAAATTGCACACTTCACCGATCTTCTTAGAACCTTCATGTTACCCTCACCCGAGGAGTTACCGGAAAGAATCACTGAACATCCGAAGCTTTTGTACTCAGCAACACAACTCCACAAGGCAGGAGTAAAGTTCCGGCTTGGTAAAAGTGAACGCTCTTTTGAAATAAAATTTGAAGATGGTGTGTTGGAAATCCCAAAATTAGAAATAGAGGGTGTGACGGAAGTTGTTATCCGAAACGTTATGGCATTAGAACAAACTTGCCATATAGGAAGTGCGTACTTTACTGATTACTTCATCTTCATGGATTTTCTTATCAATTCCAGAAAAGATGTGGATTTACTTACCAAAAAAAAAATCTTGGTCAATTACCTAGGCGACAACAATGCAGTAATGTCCATGATTAACAATCTCAACAAAGGAATCGTATCCGAAACGGCGAGAGTTGATTACTGTAATCTCTATGAAGAATTGAATAGTTTCTATGAGAAATCTTGGCACCACTGGAAGGCAACATTGAAAAGAGAATATTTTAGCACCCCTTGGAGGTTCGTTTCAACAGTGGCTGCTATTATTCCTCTGTTGCTCACTTTTATGCAAACAGCAAGTTCTGTGAGAGAACTTCTATTTTCACGACCTCACATGGGTTAAAAGACTAAATAATTATGATGGCTGTTCCCCTGTTCGTTGGAATTGACGTCGCCTATGTGAAATACCCAAATTTTATATTTTGTTCTATGTTATTATTTCTAATGTAATTGATCTTGCCGATGTAAAATACGCTAGTGTTGTGTTTCAAAATCCTTGTCTAGTAAAGCCTCTTTTATTTTTTGGTTGAATAGTTCATCGTTTGTTTCTCAAAAAGTGTCCGAAGCTTTAAGCTGGGCCTCACGGGCTGGGTTTTGGTCTTCCCTTTTGGGCCGCTCATAAAACAAACCGAAATACTTGTGGTTCTTCTTTATTTGAGTGTTGGCCCAATTAATTTAATGACACAATTCTGAACGAATTTAATCCTGAGAATTTTTTTGACGGACCATCGGTATGGGTTAAAGGCTTTGGAAGTTTGGGGGCCTTGATTTATATTAATTGATACAATTTGTGGTTAATATAGTGGACCTGATTTTGAAAAGAACTGGCATTTAATAAAGTCTACTATCGGTTTGTATAAATAAAGTCTACTGTTGTTTCAACTAAAAAAAAAAAAACAAAAGCCCTATCTTATTTCTATTTAATACCTTCTTGTAAATATTATTCAGTTTTAGATCTATTAAATTTTTACTTGATATGTACAATCAAATTTCAAGCTATAGTGTTCATTCGATTGCTCTTGTTATTAGGTTAAGACATTAATTAATTGTTGATGTAGAGTCTATAAATGAGATTCAAACCTCAAATATCTTATTTAAACAATAAATTTTATTAGTTGAATCAACTTTATTTATTATAAAAAAAAAAAAAAAAGTTCATGAGACTGCCTGGAGATCATGTGCATTATTACGACTTTGTTGTAACTTGTAAGTGCCCCACCATTGCTTTATCATTAAACATTGTTTCATTATGCTTATCTCGTTTTTCAATTGAATAATTGTCGGATTGGCCCATGTATAAATAAACATTTTTTTTAAGACATTTTTAACGTATAGTGTCCATTCCAAGAAATATTTCATATTTATTGACTTTTTGTTCGAAAAATTAATTTGTGTATAGCTTATGTAAGGACACAATTCGTAACGAACCGTAACAGTATTGGGTTCGCACGTAAAAAAGGCCCAAACAATATCATTTTTAGAGCATGGGTTTGAAAGGCTAGACCTTAGTTACCAGGCAGTGAGTCTTTTCATGGTGTTCATATATGGCTAAGTCATTTTCGCCCTAGGAGTCTTTCTCCTAGAGGCGGGCTGGGAGGCTCTGGTTTTTGGCCAATTTCCCAACCTCTTTTTCTGATTGTTCCCCTTTTCCTTTTATACTCGCCTGTGTTTTTTTATCCTTCGTCCACGTGTAGGATTGACATTCCAAGACTGATACTTGTCCCATCAGCCCATACCCAGAGTGGTTGGGGGTGGTTGTAAAAGCTGGAGAGTATGGCTCTGTCAGGTGCAGAGTATTGAATGGCAGTAAAGGCAGCTTTCCCTGGTCGTTATTTTTTCCAGCATACCCTTTTCTATTGGCGCAGATATTTTAGATTTTTCCCAAGTTGTTTCTGTACCATTCTTGCCCTTTCTTCTTATGGGACCTCAGACATGCCGAGGACTGAATCGTCCTCGACTGTATCCCAAGGCCATTTTGTACTTGTTTTAATGATCCTGGGCTATAACCCTTCTCGGCTCGGGCCTTGGGCCCCAATGAATAAATGGGATTGGCCCACGAATTGTTGGGCCCCACAGCTTAAAATAGAACTCATATACCATTTCTTTACTCTATCTAGAATTCTCGATTGAGAACTAGCTATTAATTCAACTTATTTTTCTTTTTATTTTATTACTCTTTACCCATAAATTTATATTTAAATATCACATTTTCTTTTTTATAAATATGTATAATAGAAAATTTTGTCAAATTTACACTTTTAAGCCCAAAAATTATCAACATTTGCTAACCTAAAATTTTGCAAATTTACATGACTACTATTCATTAGTATTTTATATTTCGTTGTTTTTTTCTCTCAGCTCAGATAATCTCTCTCTCTCTCTCTCTCTCTTCTCTCTCATCTCTCTCTCTCTCTCTCTCTCTCTCTCCAAACACATAAATGTATTCTAATAAAATATAATGTAAAATAGATAATCTAATGTGGGGTGTTTTGAAATGTGATATGTAAAATAGAAAAAAATAAGTTTTTATGCTAAAATTGACAAAAATGTTTACACCAATTGATGCAATTACTCTTATGCATTGCAGACAAGCCCAACCTCCCCCTCCCCCTTCCCCAGCATTTAAATTCCCAACTTTACAACTTTGTTTTTTTTTTTTTTTTTAAATAATTCTATAATTAAAGTGAGGGGATTTGAATCTAAAGATCTCTATTTAAAACAAAAAAAATTGTTAGTTGAACTATAAGACTCTTGGTATTGTATTCTCAAACCAACAGTATAAATTAATTAAACTTTTGTCCTTTAAGTTCTAACTCTCATGTTGAAAAAAAACTATAGAATTAGCACACTTTCTATTGTTACATTATATTTGAGCAATTCACTTTCTTTCTTGCTCTTATACTAAGATCAATATAAGATTTCAAAATCAACAAGGAAAAAAAAAAACTATCATCTAGTTCATCAAAAAAAAAAAAAAAAAAACCTATCATCTAATTGGCATGATCTAGAACGTGGGCCAAACCATTATTTATCTGCAAAGTTCATTAACAACTGAGCTATTTTTTCTCAATCATCGATGTAATACGAGATTTTTTCTTTCAAAACCAACAAAAAGAGAACCTCTTTAGGGCCAAAATCGGGAATTAAGCCCATTTTCCAAACAATATAATTGGTAGGCACTGTTACAAAACTATATTTTTCACTAACATCTCGAGTTTAAAAGACTCGATTTAAGGCTAATAAATCGAGTCTCAAACACTCAGTTTCAATGTTCTCATCACGTCTGATTTGACATTTTTTCCACGTGGCTCCATCTAGAAATTGAGCCTCTAACACTCAATTTATAAGCCTAGCTCTCTCATGTACTGATTATTAATCTAGAAAATAATTTTATATTTTCAGATCAACGTGGCACTCTAATTTTTATAAAACTAAATAAAAGAAAAATAAAAAAAATGTTGGATAACATAGAAATCAAAACGTGGCATTGTCATTTAATACCCCTCTACCTCCACTTTCTTTTCATCTTATCTGTTTACCTCATTGTTCTCTACTTTTCAGTCTTTTCTTTTCTCTTCATCAGTTTTTAAGTTTAACTCTACTCTCTCTTCTGCAGATATGGAAGACTAAAGCATCAACGGCAACGCTAAGGTGTAATCTACCAAAAAAATATTACCTTTTGTGTTGGGGGGCATAATTAGGATTTCTTTCTAGTAATTTACTAAGAATGTTTTTCTCTTTTTTCCCTTAATTTTATTTCTATATATGAATCGGTTGGTACGGTTTATGGGTCGGTTTTGAAAATCAGCTTCAAAAAAAAAAAAAATAGGCAAAGCAACTTAATACCTTGAAGAAAAGCTCTTCAAGATTGATTTTTGACCGTTCCCCTCAATCAAATCTATTCACAATTGAAAAAAAAAAAAAAAAAAAGTGATTGGTAATCTTGAACTTTAAGATCAAGGCCTGAAAAAGCCCTAAGCAAAAGAAAATTGACTTGAAGATATTTTGTAAAAAACTCCCTCTTTGATTCACTAGAAATAATGAATTTTAGTATTTTCCCGTGGAATTTCTGTGTGTTGAAAATATACCATGTAGGGCTACTTATAATTTGAAAATAGGGGTTTGGAATGACTCCTAGATGATGTGGGATTCGTTCTAAATCTCAACATTAATGTAGAAAACTTGTCTTATTTAAGTTTCTAGAATTCGCTATGCGTGTGCAAGAACGGGCTTGCATGTGCATGCAAAAAGCTACGTGCGCAGGCTGATTTTTGCGTGCGCATATCCAGGGTTTCCTTGGCTTTATTTTTCAAAAAATAAATATATTTGTTCATTAAAATTTATATTTTTCATTTTAACATTTCTCAAATCAATTTAACATATGATTGGGCCCTAAACTAATCTTGGGTCTTAGAATTCAGTATCATTAGAAAACAGGGGCCCGAGTTGTAAGGGGTGTAAATACGGTGTCTACAATACCTAAAAGTTTGTAAGCCAACCATCAATAAATACTTCATTGGTCGAGTTAAAAAATACATAAGTTTGATATAGTGCTACTTGGTGTCATAGCTTATCAATCTTTAGAAAGCATTCTATAATCTGTACAGCTTACCATGAATCATGATCAAGATTATGTCTGTAGGGGGTTCCAGTTAACTCAACTAATAAAGTTTCTGATAGTTGAATAAGAGATCTGAGGTTCAATCCTTGTCTATACCAAAAATTGATTGGTGTCTTGATATGATAATAAAGAATTATTATCATAAGCAGATGCTATAGGTTAAAACTCTACAAAAAGAAAAAAAGAAAAAAAAAAGCTTTAAGCTAGGCCTCACGGGCTGGGCTTATGTCTTTTCTTTTGGGCTGCTCATAAAATAGACCAAAACACTTGTGGTCCCTCTTTATTTGAGTGTTAACCCAATTTATTCCATGATCCAAATCTGAACTAATTCAATCCTGGGAATTGTTTTGAATGGTTAACGCTTTGATAATTTGAGGGCTTTGTTTTGTGAATGGGCTATTGAGCTAAAATTTGGGTTTTATTTTATTTTATACAATTTGTGCGCTTTAATGGTTTATTTATTGGGCCTGATTTTTGTAAAATGTGGTATTTAATTTTCATGGGTATTCGACTATGGGCTCTTAGAATTGTTGGTTTGTTCAAAAAATAAAAAATAAAAAAAGTCTCTAACACGGTAACATCTATCAAACGAGTTCCATTCAGATTTCATAATAAGAACCTATAAAAAAAAAAGAAAAAAAAAAAGGCAAGGCCATTAGGTGTGGCGTTTTATTCATCATCGAGACTCCCTTCTTTTGATGGCCTCGTCACATGGTTTAGCCTCTAAAGGCAACACTTGTTTAGAGGACAGGATAAACTATGTGACAAATGCTTGTTTATTTATTTATATTTTTCCTTGTGGTTTCTTGGCAACCAAAGGGAGCATTTGGGGTTTTTTGGTTTTTAAAATTTTGTATATTATGTTTGAAATGGTTTGTATTTATGCTTTGGAATTGAATTGTTTTGTTGTTACCACCGGGCCTACTGGCCCAAGTGGTATCTAGTTATCCAAGTGACTTCAAGCTCAGGGTTCTAGCCCCTGCATAAACACTTACCCAGCCAAAAAAAACAAAAAAAAAATTTGTTATTGTTTTGCTAAGCATGTCAATTTGTTATTGGTCCATTGACGCAAAATAGAGAAGCACCAAACAATATGAACCAGCGCGGTTGCACATGCGTGGCACGTGCTACAACCCTTTTTATTTAGAGAACTTGATATACACTCTCTGATCTGTTAAAATTTCTCTCTTTATTCTCTCTCACAGTTTTCACTGCACTTTTCCGCGAGAGTGCCCAAACCTTCACTGAAAACCCTGCCAGAGCTCAGATCTGATCGCTGGATAATTCGCCGATATCTCCAACGGTATCCTTTCACACCTCCTTCTCTCTCTCAATCTCTCTGTGTGTATATATATAGATGCGTATGAATTCGTATTTTTATTATATTTCATCTATATATATTCTTGGATTTGGAGTTGAAGATCCGTTTGAGTTTGACGAAAGCCACATGAATTATGAATTTTCTCTCTTAGATTTTGCAGATTTATTGAATTAATGGCTATTTCTTTTTCGCTCGTAAATGAACTTAGGTTTTAGTTTCATTTTGATACTGTATTTAATGGCCATTTTTTTTTTAAAAATTTTTTTTGGATTGCATCGAGTTCTTATTAATCTGTTTTGGAAAAGAAAAATGAAAAAAAGGGTTTGGGATAGGAAGAATAAGGTTATGAAACGAGAAGAATGTTGTTGTGTATCGAATTACAGCGAATGTATTTGGGTTGAAAAGGGGTTAGGGTAATATGTTGGGTGAGATTTTTAAGAGATAAAATGACGATAAAAACAAAACCTTAGTCCCAAAATTATGAGACTAGTCGCAGGAGTTGGGGTAGCGGGGATTTAAATGTAGGTTCTCCTAAGGAGGAGAATTGGATAGTGGGAGAAAGTTGTTTAACTACTTGGGAACTAAATAGGATTTAGCAGGTTCGGGTTTTCTGCCAAGAGCCTTGTAGCTTAGTGGGCATTACTTGGTCTCCTTTATGAACCAAGATTCATATCTCTCCTTCCCTGCTGACGTTTAATCGGAAACTGAAAATTTTGGCTGTGAAATTTAGCAATAGTAGCCTCCTTGGATGACTTAAACTTGAGCTGTGCTTTTGGGTGCAATTGTGACCTTGTTTTTTGTTGGGTTCAATTACAGAAATGTACAGCAATGTGGGGACCCAGCCTGGGGTGCCAAGACCACCAGTAAATGCAGCAAATGCTCCGCCTAATCCATTTGGAAATGCATTTTATGGAGCTGGTTCTGGGCTTATCAGAGGTGGATTGGGTGCATATGGAGAGAAAATTTTAGGATCGAGCTCTGAATATGTACAAAGCAATGTAAGTGGCATAAACTGTTATAATTTAAGACAACATTCTTATTTGAGCTTACAAGGGATATAATATTATGATAACTTGAATGTTGTCATGTTGGTATTATCAAGTTTGTTCTCAATCTTTTATTATTTGTGTATCTGTATGATGGATTAGAATGCACTTAAGCTCTAGAGGACACTGTCAGTGCGGTTATTGAAGTTGTCAATTAGACTTCTAGGTTGCAACTATTTTTGAGGGAAATCAACATCTTTTTAATGTAATATGCAAAAGCTTAGGCGAAATTACGGTACTGAAGTACATACCCTATGATCTGAATGATCTTGGGAGCTGTAGAATTGGCAAAGTTTGAACCTTTTCTTTTAAAACTGTCCATGCAGGGGTAGTGTGATCTTCCATATAAATTCCAAAGAAAATAAAAAATTTCATTAGTTACTTTCCTTTTCAAATCAAAATATATGACTGCCTTCCTCTTTAACATTTGTCAGGGAAAATATAACACACCAAAAGTAATACTTAAAAACATACCACAATCACAACCATCAACAAACTCTTAATCTTAACAAATTCAGGATTGGGTTTGTAGATATTTTTTCAATTAATCTGGGTTAAACCAGGGTCAGGCACATATATTCCTGTTATTCTGTCCCACTAAGCTCATATACTCCATTACCTCCTTCACTACTTCTAACCTTGTTATTTTCGACCTTCCTTTGCTCCATTTCTCTCCAACTTGAAGTTGAAACCTAAACATTTTGAAGTCATTTTTATTTAAGTTGTGCAAAATACATTAAAATTATATTTACTATTATTATTATTATTTTATGGATATCTGAAGGCCCTTGTAGTATAACTAAGGCATCGCAAATTTAGCAAAAGCAGCAAAATTACATTCACCTAGGAATCAAGTTTGCCAGGAATTAGCCCAAAGCAAGAGAAAACAAAACCTGGGAATCAGTACCAAGCTAACAAAGGAAAAACTCCAACAATAAACTTTATTACTCGAGCAAATTGTAAAACAACACTGATCCCTGGATTCTTTAAATAGAGTTCCAAACTTATTATCCTATTAGGAAAAGAAAATAGTTTTACTAACCTAGTAAGGAAAGGAATTAAATTCCCTAAGAAAATAAGAAAAGAAAACAAGGCTTAACCAATTACATAACTTAAAGAAATTAAACAAATTATAGACACCAGTTGATTAACCCTTAGGCCATACGTTAGCAGGCTCCATCCATAAGGCCACTGGTTGGGCCGTTTTCTTCATGCGTCTGCATCCATATTACATAAGTCTGCATAATTGGAGGCCTGTATCTAGTGTCTGCACCAATAACTGTCATAAAATCATTGAGTTTGTCCCTTAAATATCTGGGTTCTCTTATACGAAAGTACTTTTTTTGTCAGTTGCATTCTTGATACAGGTTTGTCCTCTATATTGATATTTTGTTTCGAACTAAACAGATAAGTAGGTACTTCTCCGATCCCCAATACTATTTCCAAGTGAATGACCACTATGTGAGGAACAAATTGAAGGTTGTTCTGTTTCCATTCCTGCACAGGGTAAGCAATGTTCATGCTCTGTTTTCTTGTAGCAAACTTTTTCTTTCCATGGTAGTTATATCTTTTTTGCTTATTTTCCTTTTCTCCAGGGCCATTGGACCCGGATAACTGAGCCAGTAGGGGGCAGGCTGTCTTATAAGCCCCCAATTTATGATATAAATGCACCAGACCTCTACATTCCATTTATGGCATTTGGTACCTACGTTGTTCTTGCTGGCTTCTCATTGGGTCTTAATGGAAAGTATGTGACTGAATTTTTTTTATTTCACTGTAATAATTAATCTTCCTCTTTTATTCCATATCACAGGAAATTAAATTTCCCTCATTCTGTTAGCATTCAAAGTGAACACATTTGTGTGTGGTTGTCTGTTGCTCTTTCTTTTCAGTGTCTTTTATTATTAAGTTTCTTAGGTCTCTCATCTACAGCAAAAAACATGTACTATGTAGTAGTCATATTCTGTTCCCCCTTTTTCTAGTATCACATTTTCAAGTTTTTGTGGTCACAGTTTAATTCACCTTATCATTTTTGTATGATATGATAAGCATTGAATTAGTTCCTCTCCTCAGAATTGGTAGCTGTTTTTGTTTAAAAAATTATTGAGTATTTCTAAAGTGGTGATATTAATAGTCACTATGGCACTATTATTCAAGCTATTTTCATTTTAAAGCTTAACATCTATACAGAAAAGGCTATAGTTTGTAAATGACAGAGACGTCTTCCTGTGATGGCATTTATGATGGTAGAGTTGGTAAGAGGTGGTTGGTTGCCTGTTGGCAATGGCAATCACCATAGCTTCTATTGTGAGCTTTGGGATTATAAATGTATAAGCATGTCTTCTTTTATTTATTTATGTCTCTGCTATAGGGCTCGTGTTTTATTTTTTGTCCTCCCATCTTGAGTGTCAGCAAAAGCTGGAATAGCTTAACGGGTTATGCCCAAAAATATGTATAGATTTATGTTCTTTTCATTGAATATCCTTGTGTTACAAAGGGACTTGGAACTGTGAATTGGAGTACCGAATACCAGAAGGGTCTGATACAGCTCAGACTTGGACCCCT
Organism: Quercus lobata; assembly: GCF_001633185.2. Lineage (NCBI taxonomy): Eukaryota > Viridiplantae > Streptophyta > Magnoliopsida > Fagales > Fagaceae > Quercus > Quercus lobata. The sequence goes on from NC_044913.1 coordinate 50,484,865, forward strand.
TTAGCAGGCCAGACAACCTTGTTTTACAGATTGGACCATATATTCTCCCAAGACCTGCATGTTATTGGTGTAGACGTTCCCATCTGCAATCAATCATAAAACTTGTATAGTTATGAAGTTTCACTAATTAGAAGTGTTGATTGATAATTGATTCCACCTCCTGCAATTGAGGGAATCTTGAATTGTCCTCTTCTGTTTTGTTGTAGAAATCTTCTGGATATGACAATTTCTTTTCTTTACTCTTAAGTAGCAGTTGTAGGATTTGTTTGCATTGTGTTGCTTTGATTCTGGATAGCCACCCAACTTTCCTCATAATCATTATGCAAATTCTAATTCAGTGCCTTCAGATTTAGATTTATAGTTATAATTTGGGTGTAGTCTCCTTTAATGTTATAAAGTTAAACTCAAATTGTTTAATTTTCATAATAATTTGTTGCTCAATCCCTTTATTTCCTTTTTCTCTTCTTGCCTGCAAATTTTCTTAAATATTTAAGTATATTGCCAGGTTTAGCCCAGAAGCTCTGAACTGGTTGTTTATCAAGGGATTGCTTGGGTGGTTTGGGCAAGTCTTACTTCTGAAATTAACACTGCTGTCATTGGGTAGTGGGGAGGCACCCTTGCTGGACATTGTGGCTTACGCAGGGTATACTTTCACAGGCATGTGTTTGGCTGTCCTTGGGAAGATTATCTGGGGATACTCTTACTATTTTATTATGCCTTGGACCTGCTTATGCATGGGAATCTTCTTGGTGAAGACAATGAAGAGAGTCCTCTTTGCAGAGGTGAGGAGTTATGATTCAAGCAAGCACCACTATCTCCTGCTCTTTATTGCTCTGGCTCAGTTCCCACTTTTCACATGGCTTGGCAACATTAGTGTTAATTGGGTTCTATAAATTGCTTCCTTTTACAATGTAGAAACAGCTTGTGTTTATAGCAGTTTTTTAAAGTGTTGTAGTCAATTTTCTCGGTTTTATATTAACTGACCATTCTTTGCTCCCGGATTCAGCAATCGTTTTGAAATTTTATTCTTTTGGTTTGTTTCCTGTTTGCGGTTGTTTTAGGAAATGTAAGATTTAACTTCAGAAGCATTTATACAGAGAATTGGGAACACACCTAACCAGAAATTAATTAATGAATAAAAGATCCGTTTATGGTCTTCACATTCATAATTATTTGATTTTATTGTTTGAAAGTTAAACAAGCTATTCTACTTTGGATAATGACTTGGATTTACTAAAAAATAAACTGTTAAATTTCCCTAATGACTTCATGATGCCATTGTGTTCTGATGAATCTCTTAATCCATTGATCTGATGAATTGCTTACCCACCACGATTGTTCTTTTCACCACATTCTGAAGCTGATCTTTGCCCTCCACGACACAGAGGTATGGCCCTTGGACACCTAAGGCAGTTGTTTGCAAGACTGATTGTTACCCTTGTTGCGTGACGGATGAACTCTGGTGGTAGATTTCCTGACAGAAAGTTGTTATCCAAGTACAGAGCTCTCCATGGTTGCCCTGGTTTGTCTCCATATTCGCTTGGTATTGGACCAGAGAACAGATTATGTGCCAGATTAAGTGTGCTTAAATTCCGAATTGTAACCAAATTGACAGGCAAATTACCATGAAAATGGTTATTTTCTGCATCAAGCACCTCAAGCGGGGTCTCTTCTCCAAAGAAGTTGACAGTCTCTATTGCGGTGAAGCGATTGAGTGAAACATTAAGGTGAACCAACCTAGGCAGTAAAAGAATATCCTTGCTGATGGTATCTGAAAATCTGTTGTCACTTATATCTAGCCTCCTAAGGTGTGTGAGCCTCTTAACTGGAGAAATATGGCCTGAAAATAAATTATGGCTTAGGGATAGTGATCTCAATCTCACAGGAAAAATTGGAAAATTTCCATGGAACTGGTTGGTACCAAGATCTAAAGTTTGCAGCTGCCACAACCCTCTAAGGTCAGGGATTTTTCCAGCTAATCCATTGTTTGACAAGCTCAGGTAGGTCAAGCTTCGTAATCCAGAGATATTGGTTGGAATGGAGCCAGAGAAACTGTTTCCTGAAAGGTCTATATATTCAAGATTGTTAAGCGAAGGGATTGCTCTAGGAATGGGGCCTGTGAAGTAATTATCCACCAGTGAAAGTCTGGTGAGCTTTTTAAGATTGGAGAGGGTTCCTGGAAATGGTCCTCGAAATTTGTTCTTGTCTAGACTGAGGATGGTGAGCTCAGTTAGGTTTCCGATTGATGGTGTCAAAAACCCATCATATCCAATTCCATCGAGATCAAGTGCCGTGATTCTCTGAGAAGAATTGTCTAGAGGATTAGTGCATAAAATTCCTAGAAACTGTCCTCCCATAACTTGGCATGGATCCAAGTCGAAATCCCAAGTATTAAGGTATGATGTTGGAGAAATTGAGTTCGGATCAAGGCCACGCTTCAAGGCACGAAGTACTTCAATATCAGCATCTAGTGTTAATGAATGGGTAAGCCTTGGAATAGAAATGAAAACTGTGGTTACAATAACATAATGGAAACTAAGGGAGAAGAGAGAAGGCAATAGCCTAGCCATTACTTCAACTGTTCAATGGTAGCTGGGTTATTGTGAGATTGTTGGTATGGCTGGTGTCCCAAATGCTCCTTATATTGGCCTTAAACCCCGTTGTGATGGATGACATAACTGCAAAGAACCTGTAATTGAGGAAATAGTTATTCAAGTAAATTCCCAGGCCATGCCAAGAACTTGGGGTACTTATTTACATTGAAATCTTTAAAAGAATGTTGGAAGATGGGTGGTGCTTTCATTTTTTTTTTTAGACAACTAAACCTACCTTTTCTTAAACAATCTTTTAATCTTCTTGTTGCTCTTACCGTTCATTGACATAAAGACAGCCAAACACATGGGGCAAAAAACTAAACAACTGGTAGGTGGACTACTGTTGATGCCACAGGACAGGACTCTTTCACATGATACATAATCTTCCATTCTAATCTAAATTCTGCACCCTAAGATCAAGTTCAAATGAGAAAATATCTCATGTATCCGATATATGTATCTTCTTTTTTATAGTGTGTGAAATTTACAATCATATTGACGCACATACTGTGAGAGGAATGATACATATATTGGATACATAAGATAATTATTAAGTTTGAAGACTGACTAGTCTTAGTTTAGCTATGTCTGTTGCCACTTTTAGAGAGAGAGAAAAAAAAAATCTCACGTATTTGATATATGTATTTTCTTTTTTATAGTGTGTGAAACCTACAATCATATTGACGCACATACTGTGAGAGGAAAGATACATATATTAGATACATAAGATAATTATTAAGTTTGAAGACTAACTAGTCTTAGTTTAGTTATGTCTGTTGTCACTTTTAGAGAAAGAGAAAAAAAAATCTCATGTATTTGATATATGTATTTTCTTTTTTATAGTGTGTGAAACCTACAATTATGTGAAACCTACAATCATATTGACACACATACTATGAGAGGAACGATACATATATTAGATACATAAGATAATTATTGATTTTGAAGACTGACTAGTCTTAGTTTAGCTATGTATGTTGTCACTTTGAGAGAGAGAGAGAGAGAGATTGTTTCAAATATGGAGACAACCCTCCCGCCCAACCCTTTGCTTGCTTCTTTTTTTTCTTTTTTTTTTTCTTTTTTTTTTCCTAAAGAGATTTGCTTGTTTTATGATTGAGTTCGGTATTTCTTTTTTAATCACTTTTTGGGTTTATCAAATAAAAATTTAGTATATTATTTAGTCCTAAGAATAGCAACAAATCGCTTTTTTTAAATCATACAAATTCAAGTTAGTTTATAATTGAGGTCTTTTTTTTTTTCTCTTTTACAAAATTGATTTAATCACACATACATGCTCAAACACGCTCAAACGTAATTATATATGTGTTTGCTATTTTGAATGAAAGGTGAGGGAAAATTTTAATATTTTTTAAAATATTACTAAAATTGAAATTACAAAAAAAATTAATTCAATTTTTTTTATATAGATTTTTTAGTATCATAAATTTTGTTTTGGATGTTACATTTGATATAAAATTGAATAATTCCTGTATTATTGAGTAACTGGAAAATTTTAAAGCTAAAATAAAAATATAGAATATTTCTTGATTCAATTTCACACTTTCTATTTTTTTAACATCATAAATGGTTTTCGGAGATACAATTTTTTTTTTTTAATAAAATTGAATAAATCATAAATGTTTTTTAGATACTATATTTTTGATAAAATTGAAGAATATATTACTGAGTAAATGAAATATTTATAAGCTATCAATTTAAATTGAGCATTTCTATGATATTTGTAGCATATTTTTTGCTTTATTCACGTGTTATGATAATTTTATTGAAAATTAAAATCGACCTCTTAAATATTAATTTTAATTTTGAAAATATAACTTCATTTACCAGTCAGTTTTAACAGGGTTTAAAAAATAAAAAATAAATAAAAACACACAACTTTTTAGAACTTTCACTTTTTATTTTATTATATATATATACACAATTATACTTGCACCAATTTTTAGTAAATAAATAAGTGCTAAAAAGCTGCTTTCAAACCCAGATTAATAGAACCAACACTTACTAGATTTATATATATATATATATATATCAACGTTTCTCGTAGTTGTTATTCCAAAAAACTTGTTTAGCCAAAAAAAAAAAAAAAAAAACCCTTCGTACACCTTTTGACTTTTCCAAAGACAAAAAATTTTCCAGTTGGGCAATGTACAATTTCTAGTGTTTTTCTACAGAAAAGCAGTGTGTAAATAAACTAGCAAAGAAGGCAAAGAAATTATTTCTTCCCAATACAGGAAATATGCTTGTTTGACAACAATGGATTTTGTGTTAAAACTTAAGAAAGGCAGAAATGATACAAGATATCCAAGAAACTAGTATTAAAAAAATGTGATCAACCATAAGTTTAGGCCAATATTAACAATGTGGTCATATTTCCCAATCTTGTCAAAAGTGAGGCATTTTCTTACCCCTTCCATATAGAAGATCATAATATGTTGGCCATTATTGACAACTTCCTGGAGATCGTGTGTAACTATTAAGATATAAATTAGAAAAAATACTCAGGTAAATCAGAAAAATTGAAACAACTGGATGGATTGACAAATATTTACATGAAGAAAATGGGTGAGATGGAGCACCAATTTCAGCCATTACTAACTGCAACAACAGCATCCCCGTAGCGTTTGTACTTGCCGGAGAGGCATGCACCAAGTCCCCCATGAAATAGTTCTCTCCAGCAGTGCCATTGACACCAGTAACAACTAATTGCTGGCAAATAACCTCATTTCAGAGTCTCCATTGCCTTTTGAGATTTACACCTAATCTAAAAAGAGCCGGCAATTAAAAAGGGTTTCTCACAAAAACCAGATTCATGAGCTGAAATCCGTGCTGTCCATAAGCATCTTAGCAGCAACTCTGACTATTCAGTCATCATGCTGTCAACTACCTTTGCATCATGACCATTACCAGAATCATCTGAAATGTTATCATGAACACCATCATCTTGGACACCATTATCTGCAGAGAGTAGGTTCTCATCCATGCTGTCATTCCCACTTTTCAATTCCATTCCTTCATTCTCCTTGATGACACCAGAAATTTCAATCATATCAACAACCACTTGTGACTCAACAGGCAAGGATATAGTTGAGGAGGTTTTGGTTTCAGAATCAGAAGTATTGGAAACTGTAGGCTCAAGATCATTATCCGCAAGACCATCTTGATGGGTCACTGTGCATTGCTCCAGAAACTCCCTAGTTGACGGAGGAAAATCAATGGATAGTGGCTCCACATCCATCATATTTTCATCGCAATCTTTATCTTGAAACCCATTTACATCACTGGAATCAACTCTGGACGGGAGATGCTTGCTTCTTGTATTGTCCAAATCTCTGTCTCCATTCTCGGAAAAGGCATTGCTTGCAACAACCTCATCAACAGAATATAGTCCAGGTGGGGAAATACAGATGGACGATGGCTCAACATCCATCTCGGCACAATGAATTTCTTCTCCAACATTCTCACCAGAGATGCGATTTCCACTAGTAGCCAAATCATTCAGTTCATCACACACATCACTGCTAATAATGTGAGGAGCATCATTTACATCCCCACAATTCTCATCATGAGCTGATACATCCTCGTTCATGCAGTTACTTTCATTTACTAATTCAGTATCTTGGTTAGTAAGAGCCATCTCAACAGTTTCTTGCTCGATGTTATCTACGGTTTGACTCTGAATGGGATCTAAAGCAGTCTGACTGCCATCTAAATCAACAAGTACATTCAACTGCTTCTGTACACAAACTGCTAAAGAAATAGCATGATCACGAATCAAAGAATCATGGGGTTGGCAGTGTAGCATGTCGATCAATGCCTTGTGGTACTGGAATATGCTGATAGATGGCATAGTAGATCCTCGTTTACGGCAAAGATTAATAACTTTGAACATATGCTCACACACATTGCCCATTTCTGCCCAAGTGCAATTGCAAATACCAAACTGTGAACCAGGATTCCAGACAACATATACTTTATCCTTAACAAGCTGGTCGGCAACTTTTGCACATCCACCTTGTATGACAACATCAGAGTCTGGAATCTTCAATGCTTTGCGCCAAGATGTTAAACCACTCCTCCACTCATCTTTCCAATATCGTGCAAAATCATCCTTCCCCGAGTACTCATCAAGCCAGAAGTAAGAATGCACTTTTGTACCCAACTTATCAACCAACCAATCAGCACGTTGATAAACACCAGGGTCCTTCTCATTCAACAACCTAAGCTTCATCTGGCTGTGGTAAAACTCCATTGCTGCACATGTCTCCTGGCTCGCAAGTGGAAGAGATTTTAGTGCCGCAGTCCATGCTCCTGAGTCAGAACAAAGTCTCAAGTCAGTAATTTCTTAATAAAAGAAAACAGACTTACATAGAAAAGCCAATGGACTCCATAGTATTTTAGAGTAAGACTTCATATCTTTCACCTCATACGATCAAGTTGATCTTTAATAATTTAGATTACTAATTCATTGGGTGACCAAATCTTAGGAACCCCAAACCAAGGACAAACATACATAAATACATACCTACACATACACACTCATATATAACACAAATCTTGATCAATACTTGGAAATGGTCACCCATTCAACAGTGTAAATTAGCAGTTTGGCAGTAAATGTGGAAGACTGCAATAAAAAAAAAAAATATATATATATATATATATATATACACATATGTATATATTTTATAAGTGAAATAAACAATATATATTTTCACTTCCCCCACACAAGGGAAAGAATTCCTCCATTTAGAAAAGACAGTGACCAACCTATTCTAGGATACCATATCGCCTTAAAGTAATCCATAAAATCTGACTCATCAATAAAATCTTCCAATAAATCCTCAAACAAATTAACAGTTCCTTGTCCTCGGCAGATGTTATCCACTGCCTGCTCAAGCTGTCTTGATATCTCGACTTGCATCTTAGTTTCCAAACATTTCTTTACCATGTTTTTATGCCACGCATGACGGACCCGCCAGAAGCATATCAGTACAGAGCACTCAAACACATCCCTGAGAAAAATGCATAAAACATATATAAATTCAACAATTCAAGTATGTACAATTCATTAAGAATATAGAAGAAGCCACAGCCACCACGCTAAAAGGTCTGGCTCCACTACAGTAAATTTTCAGCATGCTTAGTAATCCAGGCTACCCAAGTCAAACTCATATATTGGACTAGAACCACCAAAAATTATTGATAATTTGTCCTTTCAGCTTGATCAATGCAAATCTTTTGTCTTATGCAACTATATATGAAATATAATACTTCCAACGGTTAGAAACATATTACTGAAGCTACTTTTGAGACATAAAATACAATAAGAGATGAGACACCAACAAGATAGTCTGAATAAATAAGCATGAACACCCTATATTTAGGAGCTTTGAAATGGGAATTTTAAGGGTTTGGTCACTGATTTTGATTTTGTGTACCAAAACCCTACCTATATTTATGATTAAACTCAAGCAAGTGCTTCATAAACATGCGAATCAAGTTATTGTGTAACCAGCTTCCCATTGATGCAGGACAATGAACTCTCAAAAGGGGACTTGGTGCTTTAGGGAACAAAAAGATAGGTAGGACCCTAGGAATCACCGCATAGGGTTTGCTTGAAATCACCATTAAGTGATGAAAGTAGAAAATAGAAACGTATGAATCAACACCTACGGTTACTTGGAATCATCACCAACCATGAGATAAAGGTAGGAACCTAGAAATCTAGGCTTCCTTGGAATCACCACCAAGCACTATAAGTAATCTTCCAACACAAATTTCATTAATTTAGGATCAACTGCATTTTTAGAGCCTTAAAATAGGCCTCCCAAACTACATCATAGAAGGAAAGGAAATAAATTGAAACTGATTACATTAAATGCAAAAAAAAAACAAATTAAATATTAAAAAGTGTTACCATCCATTAGCATCAATCTATGTTAACTGTGATCAATCAGGTTAATGGGCATATTTGGTGTCTACACCACCACCCCTATATGGAGAAATTATCAGTCCTCTTGGAGGACCATGTTAGCAATGCCTAATGGTCCTCCCATCCAATAATAAAATTTCATGTGTATCTTAATCACAACTCTAATCACAATATTGAATTAAAAAAATAAATAAATAAAAACCTTTCACGAGAACAGCTTACATCATTGTTAGCCTTCTTCGACTCTGGTGTTTGCAGATTCCTTACACAAGAATGCTCAGATAAAGCAAACTAAAAGCCAACCTACACCAGCATTGTGGTGTAATGAACTTGCAGGTGCAGGTGTGAAAGTTGAAGGAGGCAGCGGTGATAGTAGGTATTGCCGTGGACTTTTTATTTTATTTTGTAAATGCTGTGATTAGGATTTGACTTAATTAGTTTGAACACATGGAATTTTATTTTATTTTTTGGATAGGTAAAAACATGGCATTTTATTATTGAGTGGGAGGACTACTAGGCATTGCTGAACTGGTCCTCCTAGAGGACTGAATAATTTCTCCCCTATAAGCCAATGAGATCCATGGAATAATTTTCTACCAAAATGTTTATTAAATCATATAGTTATTAATATACAGTTTGGAATGTGAGTGGTCAACTTAGCAACCAACCTGATTGTAAGGACATCAACTAGAGGATCATCCACAATGAACCCAGCCAATTTCCAAGTAGGATCTTTTGTGCGAACTCTATTGTAAAGAGCCCTCATCCATCTATGCACATCTGAACTTGCAAACCTGGGTGCTATAATCCAAGCTACAGGGATTGCCTTGTTGTCCGAGTTGAATACAACAAGACTGTGAATCGGATACTAGATGAAATTGCAAAAAGTGCAGTTAGTTTCTAAGGACTTAGGCTACATAAACTTTAAAAAAAATATAATGAAATAGATAAAATAAAATCAGACCTTCAATTTGTTTGTTCCGAACCTTGAATCAGAAGCCAGAAGGCTGCAATTGCCAAACTGAATCATTTGCTGCAACTGCCACTCTGTTTGAATTCCCAAAGTGAAAGGCTCTGAATCAGAGAAATCTTCATAAAAGAAAACATGATTCTGATGGCTTGCAACCCACATGCCAATGCTGACTGCATCATCTGCATCAAGTTCATATGTAGAACGTCGGATGCTCCTCTCCTGTCTTCGAACATACCGGTGGCTTAACTGGTCATCACGGTTACTTGGTCCACCTTGTCTTACTACCGATTCACTGTGTCTTTGCATTATTGTCTCCACAGAAACCCCAACATGTAGTAGAGATAAGACCCGCAAACGGAGATCCTCTGATATGTATGGAGCAAACATAGCACGCGTTCCAGCAGCCTTAGTATCCTGTGGACCATGGCATGGCAACCCCTTCTTATCTACATGCTTATCTTCAGTATATATGATTAGTGCTACTGATGGTTCAGCAATTAAGCGCTTCACGATAAAGTGGCATGTGCATCCTCTCTTAGTATTTGGTCGGCCAGCATTTTTCTTCTTTGGGACATAAGTTGTCCTACTAGGTCGTACAATGCCACCCTTACGGTGGTCATCAGGACCAAAGGAACACCAATACCTTCACAATCAACAAGCTATGTGAAAACTCATGATGTACTAGTTACCAAGAACTCCTCTAAAGGAACAAGTTTGAACTTACAGAATATATTCAAGAATGCCATCAACCTTTGGCTTGCATGTCATCTCTGGACGTCGTCGTCGCCTTGCTTCAACATGAAATCTTGATGGACAGTCTTTATTTTCTGATTCACCCTTTACAAAATCATTCACTCTAGCAAAGGGGATTAGAGCCACTCTGTCGATTTTGTCACGCCAACCTTCCACCTTTGACCACACGAGGTCAGCAGCAGAAAATTCCAAGGTTGGAGGATTCTGTACAGGAAGGGATAGAATCTCGTCCCACCTGGCCATCTGCAACTTACACAGCCAAAAATAAAAAGGCAATAATATCAAATCAACCAACGAGGTCTATTTGCTTCTGTTCTTTCCAACAACACTTTTTCAAAGAACAGCTCTTTAAAACCCCACTATTTTCCAGATACAATTATTTCAAACACCAATTTTTCAAAAGGGCACTGAAAAAAAAAATCTGTACCGAGCTGGCACTTAATTAGCCAAAAGATTAATCTTTTAAAAAACTCACATTTTTCTGGGTACACCTTTTTCAAATATGACTTTTGCAAAAAGCTACAAAATAAGTTGAAAGAGAACTAAACTAACAATAAACGCACATATCATAACATCCAAAGAAGCAAAAACAGCAGCGCAAGACATGTTTGATAATGAATCCTTTGAACAATTTTAGTAAAAGGTGGCACAACACAAACAAATGGCAATTACCCAATTCAAACATAAATATCAACAAATACACTTAGAACACACACACGCGCACACACACACAAAACAGAGCATCATACCACATCATCAATCATCCAAATTTTCACACACATCTCATCATATCACACAATAAAAACTACCCAATTTTGGGTAGAGGAAAACCGAAACAGAAAAAGGGTACCTTCGGTTTTGCTTGCCGGGACTTCAATCGGAGACGACGGTTGAAGAAGAAGTGGTTTGGTTTCTCTGGGGTTTAGGATTAGGGTTTAAGCTGGGTGGCACTGTGGTCGGTTTTGTTGTGTATATCTTTCACACCATCTACAGTCACAAAGATACGGTAGCAAATGAATATCTCTATTTTATACCCTTCTAAAATTTAGCCACCTGTCTCACTAAAATAACTCAATAATAAAATAACAACTTAAATAATTTTTGAAAAAATAAACAGCAAATAACCAGTGCTTAACATCACCTCCAACATAACTGAGATAAAGAGCATATTACAGCCACAATATCTTGTTCTCATAGTCGACATTACATCATACATAACTCAGATTCTTTTGGGAGGAGGGAAGGCAGCGGCGAACTACTGCGGCTGCTGTTGCTATTGCTTCTTCCTTTAATGGGCCTTCTTGGGCTACGACTCCTTGATCTCCGAGGTAACTTGCGTGGACTAGGTGATTCACAAAAAAATAGCATTGATTTAATTATAGTTACTTAATCTAATGATAAAATGAAAACATTGAAAAGGCCGGATTATCCTATCAAAAAAAGAAAAGGCCGGATCATATGAAAAAAAGAAAAAGAAAGGCCAAATATGTATAGGTGGCCCAAATATTTATAAAATTTATATTATATATTTAATATAAAATATATTATAATATGATTCGGCTCGGTTTTTGTTAGTTCAGTGCATTTAAATTTGCCACCGAACCAAAACCGAATCAAATTTTTTTTTCAATTTGTCAGTTTTGTGCACACCCCTAGTAGTCACAAAGAAATGGTAGCAAATGAATATCTTTATTTTAATCTTTTTAAAAATTTAGCCACCTGTCTTATTAAATAACTCAACTAACGATGTCAACAAACACCGTATGTTTATCTGTTTATTTGTTTAGAGAACCCAATTGCATCCAAAACAAACCTAATCCCCAAACCCACATAAAATCAAACAAGAGAAGAGTAGAATAGATAAATTAAAGGAAACTAGAGAACAAACAAAGGAGAAGGAGAAGGAGGATCGATGTGCTTTGTTGCCTAAGATGGAAGCAGAGCTCATGGGTTTTAGGCTTTCAGGCCTGGGCTAGACTTTAGTGAGAAGAGAGAACTCAAAAGAGACACCATGAGAGTGGCTAATGGTGGCCTATTGTGGCCGCCCCTAGACAGGAGCCATGGAGATACGATAATGGAGAGAATGAGAGATCTTCAAGAGTTTGAGATGAGAGTGAGATATTGGAGGGATATGGTTAACAAAATTAGAGAAAGAGAAGGTGTTAACACCGTTAGCTAAGTTCTTTTAACAAGATAGATGGTTAGGGTTCCAATTAGCTCAATTGATAAAGACTCTAATTCTTGAAAGTATTCACATCAAAGATGTGAAAAATGCTAAAAAGTCATTTTAACACTAAACCACCAAAAAAACCCTCTACATCAATGTTGCTAATCCTAAAAATTTTCAACAACTTGTTATAGTAAGTTGCTATTGCTAACAACTTACTATAGCAAGTCGCTATGTTTTTTAATTAATCTATTTCTTTCTCTCTAGCTCGTGTCTCTCTCTTCTCTCTGCAAAATTACCTCTCTTCTCTTTCTCCCATGCCTTGGTTCGTCAATTGTGGTTCGTCGATTGTGGTTCGACAGTTCATGGCTCTAATTTGGTGGGTGAGGTCACATGATGCTTTCATGGGTTTGATTTAGTGGGTTTTGTGGGTATGATTTGGTGGGTTTCAGTGGCTAGTGGGTTTTGCTTGTTTTGTCTCGCTTGTTTTTGTCTTGGTGGTGTTTCTCAACGACGGTGAGTTGTTGGGTTGCTTGAGAGATCTCGGTGGTGCCGTGATTGGTTGTGTCGTGGGTTGTGCTGTGGGTTGAGGCTAGTTGTTGTGGGTTTGTGGTGGCTTGGATGGTGAGAGTGAGTGGGTTGAGTTGGTTTTGTTGTGGGTTGTGTTGTGGGTTGAGACCGATGGTTGGTTATGTCATGGGTTGAGGCCAGTGGGTTAAGGTTGTTGGTTTTGGGTTTATGGTGGCTTGGTTGGTGAGGGTGAGTGGGTGGTAAGAATAAAAAAGAATTATAAATCATAAATAAATAATATTTTAATGAAATGTTAAAACAAATAAAACCTTTTATGTTGGGTTTTTTTTATAAAATGAAGTGTTAAAATAGATAAAGTAGTGTTTGGGGATGCTGCTAAAAACTAAATTTTTTAACATTCTTGATGTGAATGCTTTGAATAAAAGATTTGAGGTCCAATCTCCACCTACATTAAAAACCGATTGACATCTTGGTATGATGATAAAGAACTATCATTAGACGACTGAATTTTAAAAATGGTATCTAAGGTACTATATACTGTACTTAGGTTTTATCTTTCAAATATATATATATATATATATATATATATTTGACTGAAAAATATATTTATTTGAGTGTAATTTTAATATAAGGATTGAGTTGAAAAATGCTAAAAAAATATTAAAATATACCATTGTTCCTAAAATTAACCCATAATAGATATTAGTTTCTGCAATTTAAAGTCGTGGCTTTTTTAGTCCCAACAAACCTAATTAAAGGGAACATTTTTTTTAGACCTACAATACTTTTTTTTTTTTTTGAAAAGAAAGACAGTGCATGTTATTAATAAAGGAGGCTATTGAAATTAGCTTAAAGAACATGAATAATGTTAGGTGAAACATCCATCCAAACAACCATATGGGATTTGGTATTTGCTTGTTAGGGATTGGAGAGGGGAGTTGGTATTTGCTTGCTCCAAAAAAGTGAACACCACCCTCCCTCTCCAGGCAAAAGCAGAGGCTCTTTTATGGGCTTTGCAACTTGCTGAGCCTTTAAAATCAGCCCCAATCATATTAGAAGGTGACACTCAGGTATGCTACAAATCAATCACAGGACAAGGCATGGACACTCCATGGACTATTGAGCATGTCATTCAAAGTTTGAAGCCTGTTTGGTATGTGTGTTTAAACAACAGTTTTCAGTTTTTTTGAAAATACGTGTGGATGAAAAAGTATATGGAAATGTGTGTAATGTTGTTTAAAAATTGAAAATATGTGTTTAAAATGATGTACCAAACAGCCCCTAGCCTCCAAATTCCCTTATTTGTTTTTTAGGTGGGTCCCTAGAGAAGCCAATGAGGCGGCTCACTCTCTGGTTAAATGGAGTTTGATGTATAGTCTGTTTGGTTCTTTTGATTTTGGTAACAGCCCTTCCTATTTTGTTAAGGTTATCAAGAGGGAGGCTAGGTGCCTTTTTGTTTTGTAGGTGCTTTCTCTTTAAATAAAATTATCCATTCATCCAAAAAAAAAAAAAAAAAGACAACCATATGGGAAGAACAAATAGTTCTTCGTGCAAGTGAATGTGTTACTGTAAATTAAAATCAATGAAAGATTGGGAGACAATGTGCTGCACATCAGTTGCTATGTGACCAAATTGTGCTAGTGATCTATAGCCACTTCATAGGGTGTTGATGAGAATCAAGGAGTCCCCTTCCAATATAATCCAATCCGAACCATGTTTTGCAGCAAATTCCACTACCCTTCTACCTGCAAGTGCTTCCAACTCTACAACCGTGAATGGCAAAGGAATTTTTTGGGAGAGAGATGCCATCACCAAGCCTTGCTCATTTCTTATCACTGCCCTGATTCCTGCTCAGTTTTCTTTAGCAAAAAGGGCGCCATCAGAATTAATTTTATATTATGAAGCGTTTGTAGGTTGCCAAGAAGTTTCTGGGAGGATCCACTGTGGAGTTGGGTTTGCTTGTAATGCCGAGAACTCCTGAAACCGATCCTTGGCCTGTTGAAGAAGATGTCATAGTGTAACAGTTCATTTATCTAGGCGTATATTGTTTCTTCGGGTCCACACTGCCCAGATGACCATTGAGAAGAGATTGGGGTCCTAATTTTCAACCAATATGCAGCCAAGTAAATCAATAAAGTTGTCACATTGTTTTAGCCTACTGTGATTCCATAGGGGGACTTCTTATCATAATTCAGCAAGTGTCGAATAGAGGTACAGGGCATGATGAACATTTTCACGTTGGTCTTTACATAGATCACATTTGTCATCCGTGCTAACCCGATGTTTCACCAAATTCATCTTTGTTGGAAGGGAGTTTTGGCATGCTCTCCAAACCAAATTTTTGACTTTGTTGGATACTTTCAATTGCCATATAGCCTGCCACGATGGTTTTAACGAATCAGAACTCAAGGGACCCGGTTGTTGCCTGTGAATTTCTGCCAATAATAATTGGTATCCAGACTTCACGGTATACTCCCCATTTGCATTAAAAGGTCAAGTTAAGATGTCACTCTGCTGGGTGCGACAGAGAGGTATTTTTCTCACCTCAGCTGCTTCAAAATCCAGTAGGCATTGGTCAAGCAACTCCTCCTTCCATACCCCATTTTCAAATCCATAAACTGACATACCTTCATTCCTATGTCCATATTCTGGATTGGTGATACAATCTTTGGCCTATACTTGACAGGAACCCAATTATCCCCCCCAAAAATTGATTGATCTTCCATCTACAATTCTCCAAAGCCCACCTTTTCTTTCTGGATCTAGATCCTTTAGATTTTTTAGGGTACTCTACCAGTAGATTTCCTTAAATCCTAACCACTCTTTAATGATTTCATGGTCAAGATTTTGCCATGTCAGCATTCCACTAACAATATTCTTAAAATAATAAAATAATGTTGCAAACAAAACAATTAAGATTATTATTAGTGGAATGCTGACGTGGCAGAATCTAGACCATTAAATCATTAAAGAATGGTTAAGATTTAAGGAAATCTATGTGGTAGAGCACCCTAGAAAATCTAGAGGATTTGAATCCTTTCTTCTAATAACATCTCTCCCTTTCATAATACTTTTCCAAGCATGCGAAGTAGAGCTTGGAGTCTTGGCTTCCATAATACAGCAGTCCCAACAAAATTTGTTATTAGTACCTATAAGATGATGGCATGTCAATTTTCACTTTGACTCTAGCATTTAAGGCGCTAAAACTGATCGCTTTAAATTTTAGGAACTAAAAATCACTTATATGCTAAGAAAAATGATATGTCTACAACATTTTTACAACAAATCTTAAGTGGAAGGTTGTTAGTGGTTGTTATTGTTGGGGCAAAAAAGTAATCTTAGTGTTAGTTTCAAATTTGAACCAATAACAACTAATTACTTGTGATTTGTTGTAAAAATGTTGTAGATGTAATATCTTTTATAGGCTAAACATTAAAGGATGAGTGCATTTAGTTCTAAAAATTTATGCTATAAGAAACCCGAAAAATTGTTACGTGGTTGATGGATTGGCTGTTTTACAAAGTAGTGGTGACATTATCATTCCCATAAACTGATTCATCTATGTAAAGCCCACTAGCACACCATTGAAAACCCAACAAAAAGACAGACCCTTTCCCCACTAGTATAAAGCCCAAGTTAAGCCCATACAAAGAAAGGGAATGCAAGGAATGTACAACAATATTTTCTTTCCTTAATTTCAAACTTTGTTTTGGCACTGAATTTAGAAGATTAATTGGTCTGGTTGATAAGTTGAATACAATCACACACTTTAATTGTATGTTTGTTTCTCAAAAAAAAAAAAAAAAAAGATTGGGTAATTATCACACATTATTTAGAAGAGTGTGTTGTGTATAATATAACTTACTCCACGCCTCCATAAAAGTTATCATGACTTTTGAGTGTGTGTTTGTTTCTCATTAAAAAAAAATTGTAAATAAAATATAAGTTAAATTACAAATTACACCTTATAATTTTGCTTAAAATTTAATTTAGTAATATAATTTTAAATCTGTTCAATTTATTCCTCTGTATTTTAAATTTATTAAAGCATGGTCTATTTATAATAATTCAATTCCAGTTCCATTATAGACAAGGAATACATTACTTATTTGGAAATTAATTGATTTAAATTTCAGTACTCCAAAAACATAGCATTTTCTTCCACACACACACAAAAAAAAAAAAAAAAAAAAAAAAAAAAAAAAAAAAACCAAGAAAAAGCCCAAAAAAATTAATATTTTATTCTACACAAAATGGTATAAAGGATTTGTATTCCAATTGAAATACCCAATTAACTTTCCAAGTCACAATAAGTATTTAAGGCAATTTTCCAATAATCTCCGCCTTAAATCACTATCCCCCCCCCCCCCAATTTTTTTGGTATAGTTCTACCACAATCAAAGCAAACTTTTACTAAAAAAAAGAAAAAAAAAAAAAAAGACTCGAGCTATCAACCACTTCGCCACCTCTCCCAAAGACTTCTATTTTATTATTATTTTACTTTCTATTGGAATGTGGATATATAAATCACTTCCATAACTTAATTTATACTCATGTATGCCTGGATTGCAAACTTGTATAAAACATAATCCTCTCTGAGATTTCACTAGGATAGACCAATTATATAATGGTTCTAGATGTTTCATCCATCTTAATTCACAATTTTAGATATACACCACTATCAGTTTCTTTATTATTGTCTCTTCTCTCCCTGTGTGTGTGTGTGTTAAAATACTTAGTATTCAACAAAAAAAAAAAAAACTTAATTCACACTTAATCATCCACTAAATTAACCAAGCTTTGATACCACTTGTTGGAACTCAACTGAGTCTTATGTGAATTATGAAAAGTAATTAATAATAGGACTTTCCCAATTTTTGAAAATCCATATTTCAGTGTTTGATTCTTGTTAGCTGCTCTTGGTTGCAGGCTTGCAGCAATTGTTTTTGTTTTCTGCTGCATTGTTGCTTTCTTTACATGTTTGTTGATCAATGAAATTTTTACTCAATTCATTTAAAAAAAAAAAAAGAAAACTGGACATTAAACCTAGCTTTATCCTACATAAGTTGTAATATGGCTACCGTTTTATTCAATGACTTTACTCTTGGTGACAGTTTTTTGTGTCTTCAAATGCTATATCAAGCATAGAAGACTTGAATAATAATCATTTTGGATAGAGCTGAGCTAAAGATGTTACTTCCAGACAACCAAATATACGGAAAAAAAAAAAAAAATAGAGAAAAAACTCACCTCAAGATTACTTCCAACATCTAGATTGATAGGTTCAATGAAGAATTAAGTAAGTTGCTTGTAAAATTAAAAATTGAATTTAATATATGTGACAATACGTTAATTGTTTTGGTCATTTGGTTGGTACAAAACAACAATCCTAATAAGTTAAACTTAAACTCAAAAGTAAATAAAATAAATTAAAGTCTAGTATAGAAAAAAAATTACGAATTTCATGCACCAAAAATTTTGTGGACTAAGTCTAGTATAGAATAAAAATTGAAATAACATTTGTCTTTTCTACAAAAAAATAATTAGTTTGTAACCCATGCATATACATGGATACATTTAAAAATATACAATTAGATGGATAGAATAATTCCTACATAAGTAACATACTATTCATGATTGTGGGGGGTATAAGATCGAGAAGCCCATGTCAATGTCTACGTTGGGCCAAAGGCCTAGTCCAAGAAAAAACCCCTCCTCGGCCATGGGAAGGACCCTTCTCGGCCATAGATGTAGCCGAGGACAAAGGGAGCAACTTGCTACTGGTAGTGACACTCCGAGTCATTCTACGGAACAGGAAAAATACTAAAACAGAAAAGGACAACAGAAAAAAGGAAAATGTCTGAGAAAAAGGTTGCCATTATTGCATTTAGTGCCTTGAACCTGACATAACCATGCTTTTCTGCCTTTACAACCACTCCTAACAACTGGAGGGAAGGGTTGATGGGACAAGTATCTGCCCTGAAAACCCAATTCAGGAGGAAGGAGACTACTATAAAAAGGGGGTGGAGGGAGACAGGAAGGGAGGCTGAAACCCCTATCAAACAAGAGGCGCCAGAAAAGGCTCCTCGGACCGTGCCAAGGACCAACCCTCTTTGATAAACCCAATTCACCTCAGCTTGATCGTGAAAAATGCCGTGTTAACTGTAGTTCATATACTAAAACCTAGCTTTTTGACCCACTCTCTACAAATTCATTATACCGGGCTCACTGGCCAAAAGTCCCATACATTTTGAGCTTGGGATGAAAAACGTGACCCTACAATGATCATTTATATATTTTGTTAACTCTTATAAAGTTTTGTAAGAATATTATTTGGTAGAAAATGCATATTGTTCATGCTTTGTTTTATTTTAGGGAAAAAAAGAGGAAGATTTTGTTACCTTTTTACTTAATTTGTTATTGTAATGCAATCAATTTATTTCAATTGTGCATTTTCCAAATAAGACATAGCAATCAATTTTTTGAACGTGGTATACTTTTTCATTGAAATTTATATTTGAAATTATATGATAGTGCATTTGGAAATTGAATTGGGCACAATGATAGATTAACTCTTCACAAGAACTATTGCATCTATTACATGGAGGTGACCTTTGATTTCCACAATGGAATTAAAGGTGTGTGGGTGATAGACAAATGTGTAAAAACCTCCAGACAGGTGGCCATTATATGTTACTTGAGATTTGGGTTTTTGCTAAGAATACATTTGGGATGTGCAGGATAATTACAATTTGTGCAATAGTAAAACCAATACTTTGGATCTCGTTCTTCTTCACGAATATCACAATAATATTCCTCAAAGTCATATTCAATGGTATAACAGAGAGTAAAGGAATGCTTATGTTGCTTGTACCTTCTGATTTGTGGTAATGTGGCATATTTGAAGTCTAGCAAATTCACAAGTGGTACAATGAAATATTGGGCAACTTTCAAAATCATAACTACTGCATTTTTGTTCAAATATAATGCTAGAGAGAAAAAGTTAGTGCTAATGACCATGGTGGGCAAGGATGTCTATGATTGAACTACATAAAACATCGAGACTAAACTTTTGCATGGCTCACAACTATACTTGAATCCATTGCAATAACACTTGCATGCATAATACCAAAATGTCCTACCACTCAAATAAGGTGACTTTGGGAATAGAGTGAGTGGGTGACCATGAAGTGGGTGTCTCTTTTGAGTGTGTAATTTAGCACAAGATTCATGAAAAAAAAAGCTACAACTCACACAACTAGAAGGGGGGGAGGGGGGAAGATGTCTTGTACTCACCCATCGCATTTTTCAATATTTAGAAACTCATCACCAAAAAGCTTTAATTCATGCTTATGACTAAAGTGTTTAATTTTTGTGGCTATTTCAATTCCATGCTTCCCCACTTGGGATTTTGTGACTTTATAAGCTGCTAAGTCAACTGATTGATTGAGCTATAGATCTTCATTCTCCTCCTCTTAAAGTTCTCTTCTATTTATGTAGTCCACAGCACAATCAAGGTGGGCAATGAAATCACATTTGGAGCAATAGCAAAACCCATAGTTTGCGTTCACCTTTTGAACACAAATCTGAAAAAATCGAGAGTTGGATTGATGAAGTACAACTTCAAGAGAAGAATGGGTGAGATGGAGGGGATGCTTATGACGTACAACTTTGAGTCTATGTGGCAATGAAGCACAACTGTTATCAATCCAGAAACCAGCACACTGATTAGGTATAAGGACACTGATTAGGCACGCTAATATCAGTCCATACACCACTTTTTCAAACCAAATAGGGCCTAAGCATAGATACCAAAATTATACCAAGGACAAGACATGTCTTGTGTGTATGTATAAGGACCTATTGCCGTATTCTAGGCAAATAGCGAGAATACTAACCATCACAATGGGTAGCTCATTTCATTAGCTAGCTAATTCATATGGAATAAATCTCTGGCTTGCTTCTGTCAGCTCTTTGGTTATCTATTGGAAAGAGTGGCACTCTTTTCTTTCTATCTACAAAGAAGTACTTAAGTTGAGTGCAAACTTCACAAATTATAAGAGTAGACAAAAATTACATATTGAGAGTGAACAGAACCAATTCCCCTAAACTAAACCTTTTAGCTAGAAAGATCAGCAACTCCTAAAATGCATTTTCAACTCATTGCACACATATACATACATGCATACATGCAACTCCTAAAATGCATTTTCAACTCATTGCACACATATACATACATGCATACATAAATACATACACGTACTTGTGGAAGTATGATTGTATAATTCATCAACACATAAAATTCCTTTGTATGACTTCTAGCCAAGATCAGGAACAGTGAAGTGCTCATCATCATCCTCTGGGAATTCAATTCTCGGCTTCTTGTAAGGCATGTTGGATTTGACAGGTCTGTATGAGGTAAAATTGCTTGGCTGTGACATTGGAAGCTGAGGAACTTCCGCTGCTGCTAAGGCCTCCTGAGGAAATTGGTCAGCAAAAAGTCCCATGTCTGCTATCCATTCAAACTCTCCTAGTTCAAGTGGCTCTTTCTGCAGAATAGAACAAATGGGAATCCCACAGAATTACATGGGTGGTTAAAAAGGCAAACCAAATTATCAATTTAAAATTTTCATCAATTTCCAATGTAATAGCAAACCATTGTTGAAAATTGTTGAGTTCAGAAAACTGTGTATGCCTTCCAGGGAATGATAACATGTAAAGACAGGAAACCAAAATGAAGTCCTGAAATCTAGAAAAAACCATTTTAAGTGCACATTACTTGGCTAAACCCATTTTATGTAAACAACACCACACTTCTTTTATCTAGATGTCTCTTTGAATCAGATGGTGTTAATTTAATGCTAAAATTACAAAATTTATAGCATTATTAACATACATAAAAAGTGAAATATATGCTTCTTTCTAGTGACACACATTATTCTTCCTAGGTCGCAAATTCACTTGAAGTTTATGAAACCCAAAGTATTACTGAGCTGCCAAATGAAATATTCAAAATGAATACATATAATCTTATGCTAATATTAAATATGGCTGATGATTTGCAGAACCTATCTTTTGAGTTACATGAACCACAAGATAGAAAAATTTGTATGATACCTGGCAATATGATCCCCAAGTTTCCCATTCCTAACATTCATTATGAAGACAATGGAGTCTAAATTATTGTAATGAGTAAATACAGGTTGACTTAAAATAAAAAAAATTCTTACCTTGTCAGAGGGTTCAGGATCAGAAAAATGTAGGAATTCATCAAGAGCCCACTGAGATGAAAAGCTAGAAGCTTGTTGTGTGGGCGTTTTCAAGGAAACCTGTTGTTTGTTCTCATCGGGAGGCTCCAAGCTACTTTTCTCAGCTTCCTTATTACAACCAGAGCTCAAAGCAACACGGATTCCAGTGGCCAGGAATCGCTGATGGTTTGCTGAAAGGCTACCAGCTGAATGAATTGGTTCATCGCAATCCTGACAAAAGAGGGCTCTGTCTTCGACACAGAAAATGAAAGCAGCCTTATCCTGTTTTATTGAGAGAGAGAGAGAGAGAGAGAGAGAGTAAGGGTAATAGAGATAGTCCTTACGACCAAAATGAAGCCCTCTTTGTTTATCTCAAATCAGAAGATTGTGAAGCAAACACTAATCAGTAAGGGTAAATACATAGATTGAATCATCTAATTCTATAATTAGCAACATAAAGAAGTATTAAACATAATACAACTATGTCCCAAGATATAGAAAAATTCCTAGAGTTATCTACAGAAAGAAATTTATTATATAATATTATTGACTCTCCTTCCTCTCTAATGCATCATTAAAGTTGTTTTGCATCTTCTTCCCTATGCCATGAACCATAAATGGAATTGGTACACTTGTAACAACAACACACATGATACGATCCAATTTAAACACTGAATTTATGGTCAGCAGTTGGTGGTGAGCAAATCAATCAATTTATAATTGATATTTTTTTTAAAGCAGGCATCATTTTCACTACCTGGTCAGCTGCATATCTTCAACCATTTTGTTGATTTTAAAAATCCTCCAATCACATAATTTGTCCAACACTCTAATCAGAATGCTGTCCAACTCATGGGATAATTGTATTGATTTTGAAAAGTGGCAGGGTACAGTGTTCTCAAGAAAGAATAGGAGGCCAATGTTTCATGCCCTATTAGGATGACTTAAAAGATCCTATAAAATTGGAGAAGAAAAGAGGTATCGTAGTCTTTATCTTAAGGGCATTCATACATTCACAGGAGATCCGGGTATTAAGGTTTTGTTTAGTCTGTGAGAGCACTACAATCCAATTCTATTGGATTTTGGATTTGTGAGAGATAAGAGGTAGAAGGGCTTGTCATTCTCGTTGCTGATATTGGATTTCTTTTCCCTTTACCACCACACAAATCCTTCTCTTTATTGCTTGATTTTATCAACAAATTGATAACAGGGCAAGGCGATTGCATTATGCATAGCACAAGGTAAGATATGAATTAACTCCCTAGAATACCATTTGTTTTTAGAGCATATGATATTAAGCAACAAACTCACATAAAAAGTTGGAATAAAATGCATAAATACACTTCAACAAACATATCTCCCAGCAAAAAAGTTCACATGAAAGAAGGTACAATATTTTGAAAACCATCTACTTAAATATAATGCCTCAAATTACAGATTTTGATGCTTCATACATGCTATTAAGAATTGTAAACACCAAGCAAATAAACCTATAAATTCAATCTACCAATAAATTTGCAGTAAATAAGGAATAGAACTATCCACAATAATAAGAATTGAAAAAAAAAATTATAAAATATAGAAAAGTTAGGAATTCAATTACCTGGCAGATGTCACATCTAGGGAGCTTGTTGGAGTGGCACTGAAGGAGAAGCCTCTGGTGCTTGCTTGCAAGCTTGTTAGCCGCATGAACTTCAACGTCACATTTTGCACACAGTGCTGCCTCGTCTGCACAACAAATAACTGTTGCTGGGGCTTTCTCACACACATCACACTGAATTTTCATCTTCCTTTTATAGATCTCACCCTCCTCTTTCTCAAAAATCTTTTCTTTTTCTTTCTAAACTCTCTTATAAAACTAAAAGATAACCACCTCCTTATTTCTCTTCTACTTCCTTTTCCAGCTTTCTGATTGTTCAGAATATACAAAATAGACACAGAGATAGCTTTGTTTCAAGATTCAAGAACTACCCAGATAGAGAAACGTTGTTAGAGAGACACTAACAGTACAAAAGGCTTTGTTTTTTCTGTCCTATGAGACTGTTCTAACTTCTAAATCAAAAGTAAGGCCAAAAATGTTGAAAGTTTGTCTGGAAAAAAAAGTCTCAAAATGATGGGAAAGAAAGAGAAAAAAAAATTATAAAGGTAAGAGGAAGCAAATATAGTTGTGTGTGTGTGCTTGAACAATGAAGAAGAATCTAAGAAGATACAGAAAGTGAAGTGATTGGAGGAGAACAGAAATGGGTGAGGTTGTGATGATAAGAATTTGGATCTAGCGAATCAAAAACCAGAAAACTAAAGTAGAAGCAACTAGGCTCTGTGGGGTCACTTTTCTATGATTGTGTGGTTTGGAGTCATTGTGGTTTGGAGTCACAGTAGCCACCAAATTTTTTTGGGATATTTATTATGAGATTTAGATAGTTCACATGTGCATAGTGTAAGATCATATAATATATAGATTGTTCAATCTCCAGCGTCCAATTGGAGGTGTTTCTCTTGGGTCTTGCCGTCTTTGCAGATCCCAATTAAGACAATTAATTTTATCTTAATCATGTTTAAAATCAACAAAGTGACAACTGGTTATAGACACTTGCATTAATTAAGGTTGGGTAATCCAAGTTCCAGAAAGATTTTCTATTGTGAAAGATCAAGTTGTTTTGGGGGATAAATAACCAATATGTTCAGAACTTAAATTTTGGGTTTGCTTAACAAATATTAAGACAAATTTATACAAGCCAAAATTCAATTCAACCAGTTACTATTTTGTGTGCATTGCTTGCAATAGGGTTTAGGTATTCACAATTTTTTAATGTGTTTTTTTGTTTGGAGTCATCAAGTTGTGTTGGTGATAAATAATCAAATGTGTTTAGAACTTGAGTTTTTGGTTTGCTTGAAGGATAAGACAAGTTTAACACTCTAGAAGGGGTGAAAGAGAAGGGAAAGTATAGGAAGAAAAAAGATTAGTTTTCTTTGTTTGGTTGACACTTGACATGAGAGAATGAAAAATGCATAAAAGAAAAGGAAAAAACAATCAATGTGCATTTTTTTTTTTTAATAAGTGAAAAGCGAAGTATAATTTTTTTTTTTCCCTTTTCTTTGCAAACAAAATAACGGAAATATGAGTTTTCCCTATTTTTTTTTTCCTTTCCTCTCTTTTACCAAACGTATACACAAAAAATGTGTATCATTCCCTCCCTCAGCTACAACCAAACACGGTACAACAAACCAAATTTCAATTCAACCATGTTGACCCTGTAAAGTAATCCATGTGATGCACATGAATGTATTTGATAAGAGCATTATCATTGGCTCTTTATTTCACCTTTTTAGCTAAATTCAACTAAACTTACTCCAAAATCCTTTGCATCAGGCTCATAAACTCCAACACAAAAAAAAAAAAAAAAACCAAATGGCTGATCAACTTTACCAAGTTCTAATTTAATGAATCACTAAACAAAGTTTTTTTTTTTCTTTTTTATTTTTTTAAAATGATAAAAGAAACCCAAAGGAAGGTTAGAAAGATGTTTGTTGATCAAAAAACTTGGAGGCAGAGAAGTTTTTGTATGAATTGATTGTTTATCTTGACCTAAAGACTAAGACCAAAAGTCTAAGTTAATCAAGTATAGTACAGTAGTCTATAATCTAGCCAAAATGAAAAAACCAAAGGAAGAATTAATGTCGACAGATAAGAGTAGCAAAATACATGAATGCTGACACATAACTGCCCCCATTATTAAGGTATACCTAACATTCATTCAAATTGCGACTCACTAGATTGGCCCAACCTGAATATATTCACGAGCTTCACCGGATATTGCTAGACTTTGTTGAAATTATTCAGTGAACTTTATGTATTACAACTAAGTGTACTCCACATATGAATGATGTACATAAAACTTACATTCATGTGAGAAGAAGATGTAATAGTAACACAGAATAAATCAAACGATTTCTTACCGACTTGGATTGGACCTTCTTTTTACCCCCATGAATTTTTTCATTCAATGAAAAAGCACACATATTTTTAAAATTTTCATTATTGAGACCTTTCGTCAGTAATAACCATCATATTCACATAGATATACCATATTACTTTCACTTGAAACTCTAGCAATAATAGTTAGCTGAATTGGGTTGCCTCACTAGCAATTATGAGAAATCTTGATTAGAATGGTGAGTTGAGAACTCCCCAGGCAAACCTAGCTAGGCCCAGTTGAGGTCCATTCTATTGCAAACTCTTTTTTCTTATTCTTTTTTTTCTTTTTCTTTTTCCTTTTTGCTGAGAATTCTATTGCAAACTCTTTAAATCAAAATTGCATCTCTTCAAATATTCCTGCGTGAATTTGGAAAATGCTCATTGCTACCTCTGGAGTTCACGTAAATTTCATTCTCTCCTTCTTTTTACTTAGAAAAAAAAATTCCTAAAACCTTATAATAATTTTGGACAAAGTTTAACAGCAAATTTGGTTGTAGCCAATAACTACAACTCCACTTAGTAACTTTTTATTAGACATTAATTTTGATAAATCCAAAGTTGGATTACATTTTTTTCTTATTTATTTTAAGCTTGCAAAGTTTCAAAAAGATCAATAAGTATATCATCAACTAAATGTTTAAATTTCAAGTTTTTGTATTATTAAATTATAAATAAAAAATAAATTTATGAATCAAATAGTAAATAACATTCGATTAACATGAAATATAATCATATTAATTTTTTTTAATAGAAGTTGTAATCATTGACTACAACTAACTTTGTAGTCCTATTGTTATTATTATTATTTTTATTATTTGTTTTTTCTTTAACTTTCATACTTCTGAAGCTCATATACGTTGTGTTGATTTTTCGAGCAGAAGAGTAAAGACCCATGTGAGGGAGTCGTTACATAACACTGACACCCTAACACACATAACTTTTTCGTAGAGTAGGTTGATTCATCCTTAAGTGTCCCTATTTAAAAAACTATGTGGTGGTCCATATGTGAATTGTGATGCATTGCATTTTCTTTTTTCATTTTACTTTTTTTCTTGTCTTTTTCACTCGTTCTATCTGGCTGAACTGTATGGTAGAGGAAGTTTAGCTATTGAAAAAAAAAAAAAAAAACTTCAGACTGGGAGGTATAAATGCAAGCTTGTAGGAGCATTGGAACATAATTTATAAGAAGCTTTAAGAAAGCAAAGAGACATAATTTCTAAGTTATTTAATCACTTATCCTTTTTTATTGAATACTTATACAGCTCCGAAACTGAAGTATCCATGCAAATCATCAAAAGCAAACAAACTTTTATGTAAAACTGCTGCAATATTCCGATTACTATCGGAAAATTACATTAAAATTGAAAACAAGATTAACTACAACTATAGTAGGAAACAAGGTTTACCACGCTTTAATTAATTCCTTAGTGACAATACATGTAGTCATGTTGTCACTTATTCAACCAACCCATTGAGTAATAGGTCATGGCTTAGAATCTCTTTTATTCAACCATGGTGTAAAACATCTTATACTTAGAAGAACCAGAGATTGCAAAGCCACAGTGAACCTGTAAACCCTAATTCCAAGCTTTCTCTTAGACATTTTTCGACGAATGTCAGTTACAACCCCGGTGGCCACCTCG
The DNA here is from genome assembly GCF_001633185.2 of Quercus lobata. NCBI lineage: Eukaryota > Viridiplantae > Streptophyta > Magnoliopsida > Fagales > Fagaceae > Quercus > Quercus lobata. Next base: position 50,512,703 of record NC_044913.1, read on the forward strand.
TTGAGCTCCTTCACTGACCTTCGTAACTTGTATTTGAAACCATTTTCTTCTGAGAAATGATAACTGTTCAGAAATGCCCGTCTTGCATACCAATAATCGCGATCATGGCGACGACCAATTCCATAATTTTCTTGCCAATTATCAGTGAGCTGAAGGGCTACATTGGTACGTTTTTCGGACCAATAATAGGACATAGTGACTGGACGGACTTTGGCATGTTGAGAATGTAAGTGAAGCATTTATATAGGAGTATGAGAACAATGCAATTTCTTCTAATTAGAAAAAAAGGGATAGTAGTTAAACCACAGAGAAAATGTGTTTTGGGTTGGTGGCTTTGGTTGCACCGAAGATTTTGTAACCTTTACAACCGATTTCTTTAACACTCTACACCCAGAAAAAAACAGAAGAATGGGAAAAACACTTTTGGAGTGTCTCTTCAATGGTTGATATGGTTAGGTAATTGTTAGTGCTAAGAAGCTACAAGAAATTACTTGAATAGAAGTATGTATCTTTCAAGAGATTAATCTTCTTAACGACTTTCCCGCATCAGACCAAATAGGGAGTCATTACATCTAGGATGATGTTATTAATTGTTATTTCAGAAAGACCTTTTACCTAATCCATTAGTGTGGCATTCACCAACTCTAGAATGCTGTCAAATTTGTGTAGGACTATATGAACCATAATCCTATCGGATTTTTTTTTTAAGTAATTTTTTATTTTTTATTTTTAAAGACCCCCCTAAATATGTGTGTACATAGAAAGAACAACATCATCTTTTTTTTTTTCTTTTCTTTTCTTTTTTTGTGGTGATAGTCAAAGGAATGACAATTAATTGATATGAAATTTAATACAATCTTTTTCGTAACAAGAATACATCATCTAAAATAGGATTGCCAAAATATTAATTTGACTAAAAGTTATTAAATATTATGACTGCACCATTTGAGTGAGTTGGTAATCTCCCCATATATACTAAAAGTATAAGTATTTTAATCATGTAGAAAAAAAAAATTTATTGAAGACTAATGACTAGATTAATTTAAAACTCTCTCACCTCTACAACAAGCATAGGGATTGAGATAAGCTTGGACTTTGGGAGCAATGGCCCTCCCATTTTTTTTTATTTTAAAATATTAGTATTATATAGTATTAATTTTAGCAATTTTATTCTATAAAATTACACTTTGCCCCCCTCCTACAATATCATTGGTTTTTTAAAGAGTAATACTATAATTACAAATTTTTCTATAATATTTTTACAAACTGTTAAAATAACCAATTCTTATTAGTTCGTATCTGGGCCCACCATTTGTATTACTTTTTTTTTTACTAATATCCACTCACTACATCAACAATTTATTATAAAATAATAAATTGTATCTTTTAACATTTTTTTCCTCATTTTAAAGGCCATAAAACTATTTATAGATATAAAATTTAAAACAATGTATACAAGTCCAGAACAATTAACGCAACAACAAAAATTATCAATACAAAAATTAAAAACAATTAATCTCAACCAACTAATTTTACTCAAAACAAACAACTCAACCCTTTAAAAAATTTCAAACAAAATAATTTTGTCCTTAACTAGCAACAAACAAACGCAAAAAAATAAAAATAAAAAACCCTCAACGTCTAAGCTGCAAAGCCGGAGGCGAGAGTCACCGCACACAACCAACAGGAGAACTACCCTCCTAAATCCAAGTCCTGACTTCTCACTTCATCCCTTTACAAGCACTGAGCTTAATAACAAGTAGATTCTTATCTTAATTAAAAAAAAAAAAGTAGATTAATATTTTGCCAAGTTCATCGTGTCTTTTATATGCTTAACAAGCCTATGAAATTTCATGCAAATCTAATATTATATATCATCCAATTCAACATTAAATTGCTTGATATATTTTTTAAATAAAAATACCATAATTTAAAATTTTATTTTTTAAAATGCGAGAGTTTCTTCTAATCATCGGTTATCTTAATATTTGGAATTTGGCAAGCAAGATAGGTATGTGTTGTCATAATCATATACTTCAATGGCAGATTTGACAAGATATTGATATTATGAAAAAATTTGCAGTGATGTAAGTGTTACACAAAATCAAAATGTCGACATTTTAAAGTTATTATATGGTATTGGTCATGGTATTAGGTGGAGACATTTTTCTCAACCAAAAAAAGGTGGAGACATTGTGCGATTGTGATGCCACCGTTAACAATAACTATAGATTTGTGGCTCGATGATCACTAATCCTATTCAAATAAATGCAACAATGATGACGAAATGCTTATGCTGATTGCTGAATAATTAGCAATTTTTTTTTTTGATTATTTAATGGGCTTTTCTCTCCTTCGTGTTTCAAGGCAAAACAATCTAGACTTGGGCTTTTCTCCTTTTGAAAAAAAAAAAAAAAAAAAAAAACAAAAACTTGGGTTTTAAGCTTTTATTTTACTTTATTCTTGGGTTGGGCAGTGATAGGTTTGTGATGCTAACATTGGAGGTCGAGTTGAAGGAGCCCATAGTGAGCATAAGTTAGTAGTGATTGTAACAATTTGGTTTTTTCTTTTCATTCTACCAGAGCACAAAATTTGAAAGAAAAAAGAAATCAAAGTTGACAAGATTGGTAGGGTATGCTTTAAAATTGTCTAACATTGAATGGGTTAGGAGTTGGGACACAAAATTGAAAAGACTTATCAAGAATTTACACAAGATTGATAAACATTTGTCAAGAATTTTGTCTAGATTTCCTATATTTTTTATGAGAAGAACTAGAGTTCAATTTTTCCCTACCTATTTATTGTAACAATTGAATTTAAAAAAAAATGACAAGCTTTAACACTTGTGGTTATTTATTTTTAATAGTTTGGATAAACAAACTTACTAATTTTACAATAAATTTCTTACTACTTCATTTTTTTTGTTATTTTTAAAAAGAAGAAGATGACATTTGAAATAGAGTTGCAACTTACAACAACTATTGCAAAAATACAAATTGGAAAATGTTAATTACTACCAATTTTACTATAAATAACTTTATTACTAACATCTAAAGGAGAAGTATAGGTTTCAAATCTCTTTTATTATAATTATTTTCTTTATAATTCGATGATTATAAGGGATGAAGGGGGGGGGGGGTTAAACCCTATATATCTTCGTGTAAACATTCGGAGATACCAATTGAGCTACAAAACTCTTAGTCCTATTGTTGTAACTATCAAATTATTTATACTATATAAGACCACAAACTGACATGACATGATCCATGTACATCAAGCGATAAAGCCCTTAACCTTGTGGCATAGCCTAATGGTAATAGCATATTTTATAGTATCTTGTGTATGTGGTTCAAATCTTATCTACCCCTCCCCCACTATCTATCTAAAAATAAAAATTTGTGTACACTAACTTGAGAATTTTAAAGTATACTCTCTAAATTTATATAGTTTTTATGAAAATCTACTAAATTTACGAAATAACTAAATATATGAATCAAATTCTAACATTATTATTATTATTTGTAGGGATAAAGGGCTCAAATATGGGTATTGGGCTGTGAGTCGTGTCCGAGGACATCAAGCAATCTGAGGACAGGTAATAGTGATGGAGACCTACAAGACAGTGGTTCATGGAAGGAGTTCGATCATAAGGATTGGAAATGTTGTCCAAGGAGAAGTACCTCCTGGGCTAAACAGAGTAGAGGTCATAAGTCCGACCTTTCGTCAAGAACAAGGCACCAGATGATCATACTGGCAAGGATAAACATCAGGTGGGGATAAGATAAAAGAGAGCTGAGAAATATCTGAGAAGAAAGTTGCTACCACCGCATTGAATACTCTGCAGCTAACTTCCTAGCCGCATTAATATGGAGGAGATACCTAAACAATAACATTCAGCCTTACAACTACCCACAAAGACTTTCGGAAGATGCTTATGGGACAAGTATCAAAGCCAACAATCTGATCTACATGTGGAGGGCTAAGATGGAGTGAAGAAGGGGAATATAAAGAAGAAAAACCCCATTACAAGGGGATCATCAGATAATCTGTACAAAAATCACTCTACACTCAAGAACTGTAATTGTGGTTAAGTCTAGGAGAAATATATAAGAACAACATTTCTCAGACTTTGTTGAGGAGGATTTTCCTTGTCCAAAACTGTTTGTTTATACTTTCCAATAACAATTAACCTACTGTGATTATTATCCACCTCACTCATTGAAAGTTCAGTTTCAAACCCACTCTCTACAAATTCATTGTTTTGGACTCTTTAGACCTCTGATCGTTTCATTTGGGCTTTGAGAGCAAAACGTATCCTTACGTTAGTGTTAGTGTTAGTATTATTATTATTATTATTATCATCTGAAAGAATGAAAAGAAAAAAGGAAAAATGTTATGGTACTCTAGCTTTATGCTCACTACGGGCTCCTTCAATTAGGCCCGATTCTTTTTTTTTTTTTTTTTTTTTTTTTTTTTTTTTTTATTTATTTATCACAGACCTACAGCAGCCCAAGCTTAGACTAAAATGGAAACCTAAAAGCCTAAACCCTGACCTGATAGATCCACACAAGTATATCTCTTGCAATCCCTTGTTTTTGTCTTATGAGTCATATTAGGTATGCTTTTAAGATAATTGTTAATAAACTAGATTAGACAAGTTTTAACACCATTATTATGAAAAATATATAAAGTTGTCAAAAAAATTAATTGTTTTAGCATTTTTCCTTAATATTTGTTAAAATGGGTCCTAAACCAATGCCCTTAGGGTATTTGTTGACATTTTCTTTAAAAAAAACCCTTTAAAAAAAGATAAGAAAATATTGTCCTGCAAAATAAAATAGAAAATAATCATACACTTGAGATGCGACTTTTCATAATGACAAATTATTCTCACAATATAATAAAATATAGATATTTAAATTATTACTATGAGGTTTCTAAATTTTTTTTTTTACTATGAGACATCCGATTAAGTCAAATACTTCAATATTATATGAAATGGTGTATTGATAATATCGCTTTTGTAATTACTTTTTGAGTGGAACATGTTATCTATGGGACTCAAATCCCTTGAATTCAAGTAAATTTACAATCAAATTTGAACAATCTTAATTGTTCAATTTACAATTACTAATTACAATGATTTCCTACTAATTAAAAAGGATTATTCATTAATTGTTGATGAAAGATAATTTTTCATGGACAAATAACCAACGTCCATGATCTTTTCTTGATTAAAAAAAAAAAAATTATAAAGCCTTATTCTATATTTTCTTACTTTGTGGGTGTTATATTACGCAAGCCAAAGCCTTGATTTATAAATGATATACATCATGGGTCAAAGCCCTTAAAAAAAAAAAAAAAACACAAAGATTGAAGCTTTTTATTTTTTTGATAGTATAGTTACAAATTACAATGGAAATACTCTCTCGGATAAGTACAATTTGATTTTTTTATTTTATTTTTAAGATTCGGTGCAATTTAATTTTTTTTTTAAACATATATCAAAGAGGACTAATAAAATGTTATAAAAAAAAGAGGGCTAATCAAAAACCAAAAAAAAAAAATTGAACTAAAAAGCTCTTTTATTTTTATTTTTTATGGGGAACTACAAAATTCTTGTCACAACCAAAATCTTTAAAGTTTAAACCCATATTAATAAATAATCACTCACTTCTCAAAAAAAAAAAAAAAAAAAAATAACTCTTTGTTTTTTAGCCCCCCAAAAAAGTAATAAAATATAGTAAAATAAAACAAAAGAAGGACATTTTAGTCATTTTGATAATTTAACGTTTGCAAGTTCATATATTTTATTTTGATACGGTGCAGAAACTAGGAAGTCCCAGAAAATCGAAGTGCCAACGAAGAACTCGAATCGATTGGGAGCCAAAAGGTGAGCCTTTTCTGCATCAGAACCCTAATTCCGTGCTTATTTGATCCAGCAAACCCTTATTCATATAATCACCATTGAAACAGAAATCTGAATCGAATTTTTTTTTACATTGTTGTACATGAAACTTTTGTGCACCTTTTTGGAGATTCACTGAGAAAGATAAGTTTTTGGATAGATTTTCAACAAGCCCAGTTCTCAGATTGGTGGTTTTGGTCCATTTTAATATTGGGGTGTGTAAATTTTCGTGTATTTGGGGTTTTCTCGATCTGGGTCTCTTAAAATTGATGAACTTTGAGTTGGGTTTTACATGTATAAGAAGGATTTCTAAGTTTTCTACGAAGCCCTTTTATTGTGAGGCTTTGAAGAAGCTCTATATCATGTTTTTGTTGTACCAAGATTTATTTGTCATTGTTATGTAATACAGGCATTTAGCTTGAAGTATTGTAGAGAGGGAAAAAGAGAAAGTAAAAGGGGTTGTTTATAGATGGGGAAGCCTTTGCTCTATGAGATCTTAGAAAAACCAGCCACAAGTTGTGTTATAGGAGTATGTAGTGCAATATGGTTTTACATACAGAAGAAAAATATTGGTTATTCACATGTGGGTTTGAGTTATGAAACCTCCATTGAAGGGCACCATTGGAGGATAATAACCTCAGCATTTTCTCATATAAGTGTTCTTCATCTTGTTTTTAATATGAGTGCACTTTGGAGTCTTGGAGTAGTGGAACAGTTAGGGAATATGGGCCTTGGTGTGGCATATTATCTTCAGTATACACTTGTCTTGGTTGTGTTATCAGGCGTGTTAGTTTTGGGGATGTACCATGTGCTGATCCAAAGGTTCAAGGTCGAGTATTTTCGGAGAGTGACAGCTGTTGGATATTCTTGTGTTGTTTTTGGGTGGATGACGATTCTTGCTGTGAAGCAACCTTCTTCAAAGTTGGACCTTTTCGGGTTTCTTTCGCTTCCCATTAGTTTTGCACCATTTGAGTCACTCATTTTTACTTCAATTATTGTTCCACAAGCAAGTTTTCTTGGGCATTTATCAGGAATCATTACTGGGTATGCTATTGCATGGGGTTTGATTCATGGGATGAACAACTACTGGGGAGTTTCTATGTTGGGATGGACAGCGCTTATGTTTGTGTTCAGTTTGAAGCGATCTGGTGCTTGTGATTTCAACTTTCTTGAGATCGAATCTGTTACAGATCCTTCCTTGCCATCTGTGAGGTTTATGGCATCAGGTAATGGTAGGACCTTGCAGATGAGTTCTTTACCTGTTGGAGATGCTGAAATTGTGTAATTTCTAGTCTAGATCTTATCATATCTTATTGATGCGGGCTTGGCTCACTCAGAATTTTTTTATTGCTTGATTTTGATTTGTCAGACTAGACAACTACACATGAAAATGCTAATATGTCCATGGTTCCTGCAACCATATTGTATTGTTATATCCTAAGGTAATGCAAGTTTCAGGTGCTACTCATCAACTTATTGAATTGGCAGGTGCATGTTTGTGCTACTCAATGCCGCACAGAAGACTCTTGTTCATTGTCATTTAGTTGCAAAATTCATTGTGTTCAATTATAAATTGTAGCTCTGTTTAGTTAATATCCTCCATATTCTGTTACAAATGTTTTCTCTAAGAAATGAAAGGAATTTGTTTACAACATTGACCGTGCATTTGTAGTCGGTCTTTTGTACAATTAAGAAGCCTAAAGACAGAAAGCCATGCCCTTTTTTTATTATCTATTTTTTACTTTTTATTTTTTATTTTTTGTAGATTAGGTTGAGAGGTCGTATCATATTGAGTTACACATGGCATGCTATTTGGGTAAAATGAAACTTCAAAACATATCCGGTTATATGACAGTGAACCAGCAGTCTGGCCACTCTCTGCTTATGTGACCTTGCCAAATCATATGGTTTGGCATAAATTTTTTGGTGGTGCTATCCTTGATGCGTTTCTGTTGGAACTTGTATGATCAAGCTTTGATTTGGCAATGGCTGTTTGATTCTGTTGGTGACGTATGTTGTGTGACCTGGGTGACTGATAACTGTTTTGCCTTTATGTGTTTCACAATGGAGCAATCTTGTGGATATCTTTGCAAGGAAGCTTTTGTGGCAGCGGGGTGATGATAGAATTTATTTACTGTAGAGAAGCCTTTAAGTGTCAGATTTGTTATTTAAAACATCTAGTAAATGTTTCTGTGGACAAATTCTTGCTGAAAATATAAACCCTTGATTAATTCCAGCTGCAATCTGTTCTGTATCCCAGCTCAAAATTTCCACCTTCTCTATGAAGACAGGAGGATGTGGTGGAAAGGACTGTTCCTCTGAAATCCATATAGAACTTCAAGTTAATGATCTGTGCTATTTCAATTCATGAATTAGTCTACTTTGAGGTTACTGCATTTTCAAATACTTTTTAGTTGTTTAATTGAAATGCAATCACCAGATAAAACTTCCTTTTACCATTTTGGTATAATTACTTAAATAAGATTGAACCTTTAACAGAGAAATAGATTGGAGAGCTTGCATGCTCCTAAACAGCCCAATTGACAAAGTTGGTCTTTCACTTGAATCTTTGATGTAGACCTTATCTGAGAAGTTGCATATTATTGTTATTAATGTCACAATTCCCTTCCTTTCTTTTGCCTTCAATTGTCTTAAAGGGTGTACATAAACCTATTTTTGGTTCCAAGAACATGAGAAGTACTTCCATAATGCTTTTGACAGAGCCTTTGCTGGTGCAGGAAATGATGGTAATTGTCTTTGCTATGACTCAAAAGTTAAGACATGATTAACAGTGGAAAAGAGGACTGGTGAAGGATGAAAATTTATACAATATTTCAAGAACAATGCTCTTTCCTCTCACCTAAATTGAATTAGTGGGATCTAATATTATGTAAGAGGAGAAAGTATTGCACCCAAAATCCTGAATAATTACTCTAGAATAATTACTGATGAAGAAAATTGTGATGCTGATAATTTAATTTTGATGTCGTAAATAAGACAATAAATGTTAATGATGTACTTGCTTTCAAAGATGGTTCTGAAGAGGCTTAGAGTTGGTAGTTTGTATGTAGACGAATAGCTTTCATATGTTGTCTTAAACATAGGATTTGCCTGAATTATGCAAATCTTTTACCAACTAAATTAGCAACTTTATACATGTTATACATAAAAGAAAGTTCATCTTCAATGAGATAAATGTCATCAGCATAGTGTCGGCTGAAAGTTATGGACCAGCCAGGGCAAAAGCATAAACCATGACTTCAATTACACTTTTCTCTTTACTTCTTATGTTGTCACGCAAACTTTTAAAACCATATTTTTCTTCATTAACATTATATCAATTGTTTTTAAATTTTTTGAGTAATAAAAATAGTAAATTGTTATCTGTCAGTTAAATTCTATAAGAATTCCTAGTTTTCTTATTGGATTAAAGTAATCCATTTTTGTTTTTAAAAAATGATCAAGTCTAATTTAACAACAATGGCATATATTTTCTACAAATTTTTTTATTGAACATTTTTATTTATTAATACTTATTGAACAATCACTCTTTTCACGATATTTCGTGTGCATTACATGAGTCAAAGACAATATATATAGAAACTGGTGAAATCTGAGCAAAAAATGGATTTTGTTTCTGTGCCTAACATAGCTTTAGACTAATCCGTCCGAGCATTTAAAAACTACAAAAGCTTGGATTTACTCGAGAAGATTTTGGGTTTACTTCATTGAAGCGTGTTGTTTTATATGTATGACATGATGGTAGATACGTTTGATTAATGAAATAATGTTGTTTTACATGTTAAATGAAGCCTCTCTAAGCAACACCATTCCATATAAATGGTGTCATACAATTGTGGACCACAAAAATGGCATCGTTTTGTCTGGAAATCACGAAGGAGAACCACTAGGAAATTGATACAATGTCGTGGAATTTAAGAAACAAACATCAGAAACATCTACCAACAAGGAAACAAGCCACATGTTACGTAGCAATGCTTTTGCAGCAAGTGTCTCCAACTTTTATATAGAGATTAAAAATAAAATGAAATCAGATATATAGTATATGAAGTTATAAACACCCCAAGATGTTACTTCAAAAAAAGAAAAAGAAAAGCAAAACAGAAATTTCAATAATATTGTAAGAGACACATCCTTTCTAGATCTAATCCCCAAAATGCCTCTCTCTCTCTCTCTCTCTCTCTGTGAGTATAATCAGTAGAATATTGCACAATGGAATGCTACACTACATTGCATAATTATATATATATATATATATATATATCTATATCTCAAGGCATAACTTAGTATTTATAATATTGGGAAGCCTATGCTCTACATTTGTTGAGAGTAAAACTTTGTCCTTTTACTTGCATGATACAAAGTCTTGTCTTTTGACTTTTTTCTTGGTTGAATGTGTAAATCGTGGAATATTGCATAGTAAAATGATACACCACATTGCATAATAGAATGTACATAGTGGAATGTACATGATGCATTATGAATTATGATGTATATAATGGGATGTACTATTTTGCAAGATGCATTATGATGCATTATAGATGGAATTACGTATTATTATTGTCGTGTTGTGTTGGCAAACACTATTTAGGTTTATTGCTGATAATATTCCCAATTTTTACACGGGATTCAACATGATTTCTATGATTACAAGTAACTAGTTTCTTGTTTTCTTTGTTTTCGCAATGGTTTGGCCAACAAAAACAAAGTAAAATTACAATAAATGGGAATATATATATACTCCCTTCTCATTAGACTTTAAAACACAATCTTTTTTGAAGTTAAGTTTGTAGCATTTTAACTCAAGCCATGTTTAAGTTCTAAACTGCAACAGTGCAATTATCAACATATAAGTTACATGTTACCTCCTAAGTCCTAGTCAATCATAAAATGTTGTCATTCTCAGAAAAAAAAATAAAAAAAAAAAGAAAAAAAGAAAAAGAAAAAGAAAAAGAAAATGTTATGTCATTTAGGCATTTTGCATCTTTACATCTGCCTCCCTCCTATCCTATCACCCATTCATTCATTATAAAAGATTAATGTACAACAAATACCTTTCTATTTTAAGGATCATCATCATTTGCCTAAACAAGTCACTTATTCATTCATTAAAAAAAAAAAAAAATTAATGTACAATAAATTCATTTCTACTTTTTTTATACCATTATTTAATGAAATGAAACAAGATAATAGTACATTATTATTATTATTATTATTATTATTATTTTTGATGAGAGATAATAGTCCGTGATTAGTGTAGCATAATGGAACCAAAATCTTTTGAGAGATAATATTTCACCAATTATAAAGTGTCATATGTTGGTTTTTTTTTAAAAGTAAAATGATGGAAGCCATCTCACCTCACTAACTCAAAGCCGTTAAATTATTGTTTGACAATCCTAGATAGGCACCCCTAACTCGTCCTAGACGGCTAGACTCTAGAGCTCCAGTTTTCAGAGACTCCAACAATCAACAGATCAAATAATCAATTTGGTACTAAGTCAAAGCACAAGTTCTTTGTAGTAGGTTTGTAAATAAGTGTGGGTGTGTGAGATTAAGCCCCATTAGTAACATTTTGTCATCTCAAACTAAGAAAGTGAGATTGTTTCTATTAGTTTGAAAGATAAGACATGGATTTGAAGGCCTGCTAGATTTGATGCCCTCGTAACTATTTAGTGTTAACTATTCCTTGTTGAGCTTAAAGATGAGGATAAAGCCCCTTGGCAAGCTACTAAATTTAGGAAGTTTTCTTGTGCGACAACATATGCTAAGATTAGAGATAAATCTAGTGAAGTTGAGTGGTGGAAGCTGCTTTGGTTCCATTTAACTATCCTGAAGCATTTGTTTATTGGTTGGTTAGCTGTAATCAACAAGCTGTCCACACGATATAGAATGGCCAAGTGGGGCTACTTGGGTGAATGCTTATGTGTTTTTTGTAGAAATTGCCTTGAAAGTAGAGATTGTATCTTCTTTAGAAGAATTTGGGATGACTTGATGAAGTTGTGTCTAGTTTCAAATGCTTAGTTTGTGTGGGAGGATTTGATTGCTTGGGGGGCTAGAGAGTTAAAAGGGAAGGGGTTGAGAATAATAGCTTGCAAACTTGCTTGGTGGGCAACAATCTACCATATTTGGCTGCAAAGAAATGCCATAGTTCATGAAGAAAGAATTTGGACAGAAGAATAGCTAAAGAGAAGCATCATTAAGGATGTAAAAGCTAGGTTGTGGTTTAAAACCAAGTTCAAGAAGTCAGTTTTGAATGCTACCATCTATTGTAATTGTGTTTTGCCAAAGTGCTAGTCTATGTGCTGCTGTGCTAAAGGTACTGGTTGGGATGCCATATGGATGTTTTGTTTAGTTGTTAGTGCAGTAGTTAGTGTGTTTTGCTTTGCCATTTGTTTTGGCTTGCTTTGGTTTTATGGTTAGTTCTGTTTTTGGTTGCTGTAGCAGGGAGGTTTCCCTTTGCTAGTTTATTTTGGGTTTTTCCTTTGTAATTTGTGTTTTATTTCTATAAATATAAAGCTGAATTACCCAATAAAAATAAAAATAAAAATGACATGCGACACTTGTTGTGAAGCATATTAATGGAGCATACATTAGATATGTCGACTTAACACTTTTTTCTTCCCTTGACTGAAATAATAAAAATCTTATTAAAACAAAGAAATATATACAGCAGTAAGACGCCAATACGGATTATCCAACCTTTTGGCCAATAGACTTTAGCTAGTTTCGAGTCATATTTCCCATAAGACAACTCAACAATGACATACATAAAATTAATAGGCCAAATAGAGAACAATTTTATGCATGCACCCAACTAACAAGAAGAGGGTACCATTTGAATTATAGCTCATTGAGAATTTATTTCTTATTTTTTTAATAATAATTCTATAGTTGGGGAAAGGGGGGAAATTGAACCTTGACGTTTCATTTGAAAATAGCAAAAGGTACCAGTTGAGTTACAAGGATGTTGGGTCATTGAGAAATATGAATTAAAAAAAAAAAAAAAAATCAGTTTAGCATTTTTGTAGGTGATTTTTAGGTTAGGTTTTTTCTGAAACAAAAATTTTCAGCTACAACTCTTTGCATAACTTGCTGACTGGCTTAGACAAAACACAAACCAATAGACAACCTCAATGTTCTAATATAGCAGTAGAATTGCAGAACCACTGTTTTACATTAATGAACGTGGATCTGACTTGCTCTATTCATGCATAGTCAAAACAAAACAATCGCAATAAAAAAAAAAAAAAATCATTTGAATTAGGAACCAGCTCAAATAAAATTCAATAGCAATTTTGCTTCAATTTAATCGAATGGAATTCAATAAATTCTACTTATGATAAAATCCATTACAAAAGAAAATGCTACTGTCCTTAATTTTTTTTTTTCTTTTTCTTTTTTCTCTTTTTGGGGTAGGCTTATATACTTTCTTAGCTTTAAACAATAAACAATAAAACAATTACTATACCATATTCCTAAAGCCAATAAATCTAAAATCCTGCTAATGAAGAAGATGCCTAATGGACTTGCCTATGGTCATACAACTTACCCAAGGGACTGATATAACTTGAGAGAAGCAGACAGCATGACTAGGAGTCAACATAAATTTCGCTTTCACCTTGCTGTTGTTGATCTGCCAATGAATATTATGTCATCAATCATAAAATGTATGGTCAAAAGGAGGAGATGAACAATATAAGAAAACATTTAGATAGCCAGTTTTGTATTTGAATTAGTAAATACAAAACAATCAAGATCTAGAAAAATGGAATTGCCAACAAATGCATACTAGACATAATACATTTCCTTGTAGTTTTTCCTACAAAAAGGAAACTAAGAAAGCTTGCCGTGAAGATTTGCAAAAGAACCCTGGTAAATCTAGAGTAGATAACTAAATATCTCTATGGAAAATTCCATAAAACAATTACAAAAGACAAGAAACCTAAACACAAAAACAAAGTCAAGACTCAATACAGAGTGGAAGAGGTTGATTAATAAAAAGTATCAATGAAGAATTTGCGCAACAGGAGGTGAATCAGAGATGCATATTCAATTTATTTCTAGAAAGGTAACTTACTAAAAAAAAGTGCAACATTTTTATTGGGGGAGGGGGCAGCAAGAATTTTAAAAATCTAAAACTTATTGTGTGTGTGTGTTTGATAAGTATCTATAATTTTTTTTTTTTTTCTTCTTTTGGAGAATCCTATAAACTTCTTTCAAAAAACACAAAAACCATAAAGACTCGTGCACACATCAACATAAAAAGAGTCAAAAGTTTTTAGGAAGCATCTGGTAGAGCTAGATTCATAGAACCAAATTATTAGTTCTATTCACACAGTCAAAATTGAAGAAGTTATTGATGTGATCATCATTTGTTACACTTACCATTTCTTCAGGCCTTTGAAACTGTCTTCATGATCGACACCCCCATTAGCATGTACTGAGCCAGTGCTAGAGCCACTTTCTTGGGCACCAGGATGAAGAATGTTGGAAAAACCCTGCCCAATTGACTTCCACAATCGTGTAGATAGAGACGACTGCAAATTAGCATCGCTTCTATCAGATGACAATTCAATTGGCTGAGCCGAGGCAAGGTTTAGCTCGGAAAATCTTACAGCACCTAATATTCTTTCTGGAAGCTCTGATTCCGTTTGGCTTTCAATGAGAAAGGCTAGGTCAACAGTAAGTGTTGTGATGTAACCAATAGCCAGATGAACTATGGCACTTGCAACCATGGAGGATCCAATATCTACATCAACTTCTAAGAAATTCTCTGCTGAACAGTACTTACAGGAAAGTGCACGCCCAATTATGCATATGGCCTGCTCCCCAACTGCTGTTCTCACAATCCAAGGACCCTTGACAATGTTGGCTATCAATTTAAGCCTAGACATCCTAAATGCATCGTCGCCCTTCAAGAATTGATCCATCAAAGATCCCTCCGGAATAGGGTTGACTGCAGCAAAATATGCCACAGCACTATAATTTTCCTTGCTTGGGACTTGTAGATTGAAAGCCCAAACAAAAGGCTTATTGCCTTCTGGAAACTCGTCCTCGATAACCTTCCTAACTCGGTTGTTTGGATCATTCAAGACCTCCGCAATCTTTGTGGAGCTTTTAATCCAATCAAAGCCAATAGGCTTTAGAAGATATTCACCAGCGGGAACTTTAACTCTGGTTGAGAAGTACTCTGGACCTCTGACCATGAACTTGTCTGCAGGTGGGGAAGCCCAGCCATTTGGACAGTTATCTGGCTCGAGAAGTGGAACAGCTCCCTCTGATCTGATTCTCCCTATCCATTCAAGCTCACTTTTATGATCAGCACTAGCCATGTGATATCCTATTAAGGCAGCAATCTGTCAGGTAAAAGAAAAAAAAATTAAAGAAACAAAAAGATGTAAGAAATATTTACTGGCCTCAATTATTTTATGCTTCTATTTCTATTGTGTTTGACAAATATTACAAATTCCCCCATACAGTAGACAGATATGCTTAGCAATGAAAGATGCCCAAAAACTGCAAAAATGTCCTGTTCAAAGAAAAGATATCTTTAGAGAGTTATAAAACGACATCTTCCACCTGTCTCCCACACTCGCCTGGAGACTAGTAAAAGATCTCACTTTCATTTAATTAAATTATATGCATACTATGAGGCTCTTACACATTTTTAACAAGTTTACATAGTTATTACTTTCAAGACTGTTATACTATCTACGACTGTTTTTTAGTTGAGAAAACCAAATAACCATGTCCCTCTGTAGACTATTGGGACTCATTGCACTATACAAACTACATTACTAGTCTGAGACATTGACAAATTCATGCAGCCTCTAAAAGAGCTAAAATACAACTGATTGTTCTCCTTCAACCTCTTGACAAATGCACTTATATTATAGACCCACAGCAGAAACTCAAAGAGAAAGAAAAGAATATGAAACATTGAGCTTCAGCACTAAATCGCTGAAACTTTTTTTTTTTTTTTTTTGGGGGGGGGGGGGGGGGGGGTGGCAATTCTTCCACTTTTTCCACTTCAAATTGTGAGGACTGCAAAAATAAGTACATGATAGAGAACAAAGCAGGAAAAGTGAAAGTTGTAACATTAAATGTGAGAGATCAATCATTAAAGCTTTATCTTATTACAAATAATCATATCTATGGATCATACTTCAGAAAGATTATTACAATCCAGGAGCTTGAAGAGAAACCCACAATCTAACTACTAACCAAGTGTCTCACTCTTAGGAACGTGGCAATTTCAAGATGATAAAAAAGAAGAAGAAAGAGACATATAAAGTCCAATATTGTTATCCTAGAAACAAAATGTCTACTTTTTTATGGCATTATATTTATAAACCACAAAAAGTACAAGAATATTAATGTGTATCACTATCACAAAAGCAATCTCGTATCAAGCAAAAAAAAGAACCTTGCCTTAACCAAAAAGCAAACATGAAAATAATTATAAATAAATAAATGTTCTTCAACAAACCCTTCTAAACCGAATTCACATATAAAATTTCCTCTGTCTACATGGATAGCTTTGAAGTTTGAACACCATATATGTCTGAACCTTGTATTACTATTACTTATTAACATGTTATTTGCTTTCAGAATTCATGAAAAGCATTAATAAAACAACCAATCCAACAAGCATAAATCCTCAAATACTACCTTACATATTTGCAGACATATCAAACCAAACCAACACACATGTTTCCATGCACAAACTTAATCAAGCTATCAGCTAAATCATATCCAAAACCATAAAAAATAAAAACCCAGAAATCAAGAATCTTTGTAAATGGGTTTTAATGGGTTTCCTGTGTAGATTATGTTGAATAATTCACACGAACAAAAACACAATCTTTGTGAATCAATAATGCAGTATCAGAATAAAAAAAAACAAAATATTAAGCAAATAAATATTCAAACCTTGAAAGAAGTTTTCTCGGAAAACAATAAGGCTCTGTGCAAAAAGCTGAGACTGGAAAATTAGGGTTTTCAATCTGTGATTTATTTGGAGGAAGCTTCAGCTAGAGACTTTCCAAAAGCTTTTGTTTTATTGAAAATTTGATTATTCTCTTTACTAAGAAATAACTTTATTCTATTTGACCGGCAACCGGTCAAGGCAGATGAATATTCAACAGAAATGAGGGTTAGGGTGCGCAGGAGATGGAACTGCTAAACCGGTTGCAGGTGACAGACTAGCCGTTTTGACCAATTATGTAGTTTACACGTTTTCATTGGGTGATACATCTGATTAATTTTTAAATATTAAAAAAAGAAAGAATTATTGAGGTTTTTTCTATTTTCACAATTACGTTTTGGCCCTAAGGTGGGAATCACGTTGCAAACTTTTTTGAAAAATCTATTTTGGGAAAAGTTTATGCCCCAAGCAAGTAATCTATGCTTATGTCATCTAAAAAAAAAAAAAGTAATCTATGCTTATATTTTCCCCACGTAGCACACCAAAAAATAATGAGTTAGTTACACAAATGTAATTTGAAAGGCATGTGAAGTTATAAGTTGTAATTAACTCAATTGATAAAGTTTCTTGTATAGAGTATATAATTTCTTTTTTTTTTTAGAAAAAAAAGGACATTGATTTGAATCTTATTTTTTTTTTTTAAATGGTGTAATGACCTTATACTAAAAAGAAATTATAATGAATATATATTATAATTTTTTTTTAAAGTTTCAAATATTTCACCATGGAAAGGACATTATACATTTTAATCCTTCGTCATGGTTCCATAAATAAATAAATAAAATCCTTCATCATGGGAAGGGCCGACTAATTGATGTTTTAGTCTAATGATAAACAATAATCATCATGGAGTTAGTATCATAAGTTTCAAAGCTATCACTATGGAGAGAATATTGGATAACACAAAATTTAAATTTTATCATCTTGTCACTTATCCTAAAGCTTGTACGTTTTGTGATTTCAACCTCCAAACTTATTTGATAATGAGCTTAATGATGTTGGGAAGCCCACATTGCAATTGTAATTCTATTGTAATCCTTGTCATTAGTTAGTTACAAGTGATGGGATTTGGATTGAGTTAGTTAGAGTCATTGGCACATGTAACACTATAATCACATAGGTTAATAGGTGAGAGCCCATGCTTAATTAGTAAGCCAATAGGATTAAGTCGTGTATGCCCGATAGTAAGAGAGCTTGAGTTCTATAAATAGCATATGTATCCATCATTTGATATATCTTGAAGAATAAATAAATTCATCGTTTAGTACATTTTATTTATCTCTTAATATTTCTTTATAAAGGGTGACTACCTCAAATTAAACCAATTCTTCCCTACAATTTCCTATGATCTCATCCATCCCCATCAAATAAATATTGATATGTATTTTATTATACATTTTGAAGTCCAAATTTGAATTAAATAATAAGCATATATTTGAAGAAAAAGGCAATATTCAAATTGATTTTTTTGTCAAATAATTAATCCTAAAAACAGAATAGACGAATAATTTATAAGCATGAACCTCAAAAGATATAATAAAAACGTTGTGGTCTAGAGCACTAACATCTGGGGATGCAAAATATATATATATATATATGCATCTTTAAACACTACTTTATCTATTTTATCAACTCATTTTACAACTCACTTTATATCCCTGTTTTTATTTTACATACAATCAAATAAAATAATATAAACTACTTAATAAAATAATAAAAAGTATTCTTCTATCTCTCTTTTCTCCCACTATCTTTTTCTCTTCACACACAACCACAAGATTAAATATTATTATTTTTCTTTGCAACCTATGAATTAGGTAGCATATATGCAACCTTACTATTCATAGCTTGCAAATTTTTTTAAGTATACAAATATGGATGGAGTGAGTTTTTGTTGTTTTGAGTTGTAAAATAGCAACTAGGGTTGTTAACACCCTAATGATAATGCTAATCTATATTATATCTAAAAGTTGAGACGAAAAATTTAATATTGCTATACTCCTGTTGAACGACCTCATTAGCCATGTCATACTTAGAAAAAAAAAATTATGATTTTTCTATTTTATTTTATATAAAATAATCGAATATAGTTCATGGACAAACCTATTAATGCACTCCATTACTATTCAACATGTTACTATTCATTTGTTTTAAATGCAAATATTTGACTATTCAGCTATCCAAATTGATTTCAACTTTTCATTTTCTTCTTTCTAATTTCAAGTAATTGTTAAAATTGAATAATTTATTATTTTTTTAGTGGATATATGCACATGTTTGACTATTCATTACAAATGTAACTATTTATTAGATGCAAATGTTTGATTATATTCAACTACCCAAATTGATTTCAAATTTTTTTTTTTCTTCTTTCTAATTTCAAGTAATTGTTAAAATTGAATATTTAAACTTTTTATCTTCCTATTCTAAAAAAAAAAAAAAAAAAAAAAACTCTTCTTCTCTTCCTCCAACTTTTCCCCTCCCTCTTTACCTCTTTATCTCCCTACTACTCTTTATTTTACCGTTAAACTTCTTTCATCATTTCCTCTTTCTTATATTTTAACTCTTCTTGTCCCCATCTTATTTTGTATAAATTTGATCTCACTTATTCCATTTGTGGGTACTTGCCTTGCCATTAAGCAGTGTTTGTCCGCTTTGGGGAGCCAAGCCCTCACAAATTTGTCACGAAGGGGTGGGAATCTAGGATCTTCACCATTTTTGGCTTTACACCTTTGTCCAACATCGCCTAAGTAACCCTTCCACTTATACTTTATATGCCTTTGGAGCTTGCATGAGTGTACCACTACTACACATGTGTAGTAATGGTACACTCATGCAAGCTCCAAGGGCATATAAATGTGTAGTAGTGATACACTCATGCAAACTCCAAAGGCATATAAAAGCAAGAGTGGGAGGATTACTTAGGCGATGTGGGACAAAGGTGTAAAGCCAAAAATGGTGAAGATCCTGGACTCCCATCCCTTCGTGACAAATCCGTGAGAGTTTGACTCCCTAAAGCGGACAAACACTGCTTAATGGCGGGGCAAGTACCCACATTAGAAGGAAAATAGACAAACATTGCTTAATGGCGGGGCAAGTACCCACATTAAAAGGGCCCTTTTAATGTGGGTACTTGCCCCGCCATTAAGTAGTGTTTGTCCACTTTAGGGAACCAAGCCCTCACGGATTTGTCACGAAGGGGTGGGAGTCTAGGATCTTCACCATTTTTGGCTTTACACTTTATGTGGGACAAAGGTGTAAAGCCAAAAATGGTGAAGATCCTGGACTCCCACCTTTTTGTGACAAATTTGTGAGGGCTTGGCTCTCCAAAGCGGACAAACACTGCTTAATGGCGAGGCAAGTGCCCACAACATTCAATCCATACTTTTTTCTACACAAAATTTGTGAGAACTCTCTCTCTCTCTCTCTCTCTCCCTCTCTCGATTTTTGTTCTTTCTTATAACTCTAATTTAGGTTGACGGTTTTTTTTATTTAATTTTTTTGTGTTGTATTTTTCAAATTTCCCATAAAAAAATCACTCTTATAGCTTTGGTTGAATTTTGGTTTGGGTTAATATGTAGTTTTTTTTTTATTTTTTATTTTTTTATTTTTAAAAATTGAAATTTGAGTTTATACATGCCTACGAATTTGAATGTGCCTAACAATGGACTTTCACTGAACAGAGATGTATTCACAATGTTTTTAGCTTCATATACTTCTTTGGTAATGTGAATTCGAGAAAGAGAAAAGGGTAGGCAAAGGATGTATGGTCTTTTATAATCTCCTATGTCTTGAAGAAAGTGAAGGGCCTATTAGGGTGTATTTAGATACCACTTATTTTACTGAAACTGAAAAATTATTATTGAAAGTATTGTAGATAAAGGTCAAAGTTAGTTGAAATAGTATAGTGGGGCCATGGACAGTGCCAAAAAGATAGTGGGGCCCATGAATAGTAGCAAAAATAAGCTGAATAGTGAAATAATTTTCATTTTTTATCCTAATCCAAACGCACACTTAGTCTTCCTTCTACTGGAATTTTGTATAGAAAACATTTTGCTATAAGTTCCTTGACTTTTTTTTATTTTTATTTTGGTCATTTTATTACAAATAATTAGCATCTCTACCATCAAATTTTTAGTGAATTTGAACTTTCTTAGTAAGCTTTTACTTTGCTTAGTTGATCATCTTTACTGAAAATGCCAAAAATAGAATAAGATAAATATAATTTATTATAGAGCATCATTAAGCTATTAATGTTTTTATGTATAGATACTTAAGGAATTTTTTCTTTTTGCATTTTATTTTATTTTATATTTCCACTTTATGATATATGATTTATTGATAATGATCTATTGTATAGCTATTTTTATTTACTTTTTCACTTAGTTTCAATTGTTAGGAAGAAAGAGATGTGTATCTATGTTTTGGAAAAAAAATATACTTATAAGGCTATAAGAGTTGAATTGCATACATCTGTATAGTCATAAATAAAGTATACTTTGTTACAACTTGATCTAATAGTTCTCACACTATCAATTTAAAAAAAAAATTTTATTGCATTTTGTTTTCATATATTTCTTACTATATATAATATCTGACTACAAAAAACTTTTAATTTAAAACATAATTTCAAATAACACATATTTAACTTTAAAATATACAATCTAATATATTAATTCAATAACTATCTAATAAAAAATAATCATATCAAATTTTTCCGTGCATCATACTGGTTTGCGACTAATATGATATAATCTTTGTTTTAATTGTGTCTATAAATATTAGAAATTAGAACAATTTTGGTAGGGTTCGTAGCTCAAGCTGCTTGGCAGTGAACAGCTTGTTACCAAACAAATAGCTAGGCCGTTATCGTCTTTGAAAAGCTGAATCACCCTTGAAAAACTCGTGAAAAATCACACCAGGTTCCACAACCCAACAATGTATAGTGTGTGTACATAACGTCAGTTAAAACTTATTACATAACCGGTTGTTTTGAGTAAGAGCAATGGTTATTATACACATACTTGTTTCTAACTGAATCGTAACAAGAGTCACTACCCACTGAGAAATATTGTAGCTTACACGTTTGATGGATTGACACATCTGAAAAGGTTGAGATAAAAATAATAGAAAGAGCTTTTTCTTTCTTTCTTTTCTTTTCTATTTTATTTTATTTATTATTTTTATTTTTAATGGCAATAATGCAGGACAAAGTCGGAAAGTAAGTGCCTTGTTCACATCCAATCTCCTCTACTCCACGTGGTGCACAGAGACGGAGCTAGGATTTTGAGTTAAGGGGATGTCTTTGATCTCTAGCTCGGTGATCTCTTAACTATTGAAGTTTTTTATTTTATTATATATATATATTTAATAGTTTTTGATGTGTGCATCTATAGTATAAAGACAAAATTATTTTGTTTAAAACTTTTTAGAGGGTCAGATAAAGATAAAATATAAAGAGAGAAGACAATGGTAAGAGTACAGCATTAGCATTGGGGAATACTAATGCCAAATGTAAGGGATATTTGACATTTCAAGCCCCAAAATATATTGCATCAGGAAATGCTATTGCTAAGTATTGTAATTTTTTTTGCAATAGTGCTACAGTGCAATTCTAATAGAATTGCACTGTAGCACAATTCTAAAAAAAAAAGACTAATATTTTATTGTGATGGTAATTGGGAGAAAGAAAGAATAAATGATGGCGATTGGGAGAAATATTATTTTATTGTATAGATATATTATTTTAATGAGTAGAATAGGAAAATAAAAGTTTGGGATGTTGAAAGTATTGTAAAATAGGATGGTATAATTGATAAAGTAGTTTTTTGGAATGGTAAAATAGAATAGAGTATCATTTTCTGATGCTAAAGCTCAGAAAGAGAGACAAGTTTAAATATATCAAAATAAATAAATTTTAATTAAGATAGGTATAGAAAAGATTAATTTGTATGTAATTATGTATAAATAATTTAAATATATATTAAATAATATATGTATACATACATTTACGGCTATGCATAGCAAGATAGGGCGAGGCAAGCAAAACTCGTTCCCACCACATAACCTCTTCGAGACAGGGAAATTTTACATGGGGCAATGCAAGATGGGACAGATCAAGTAAGGTGGGGTGTTTTAGCAATCCTTAATTTTCACAATTACATTTTAGTATTGAGGTGTGGGATTCACATTACAACTCTTTCCCCTCCCTGCCTACCTTATTTATATTTTGGGGGAAAAAATAATGCATAAGAAATCAAGAATCAAGATGACAAGAGGTTCTCTCCAAAAAAAAAAAAAAAAAAAAAAAAAAAAAAAAAAAAAGACCAGAGGTTTGCAAATTATCTTATAACTCAATATTGGTATTCAACACCAAAAAAAAAAAAAAAAAAAAAAAAAAATACTGATCTCTCTTATAAGGAGAATTAGGCTTCAAATCCAATTTCTAAATTATTGTAAGAATTATATATAACAATAAAAAAGAAGAAGAAAAACGCTTAACTGTTTATCTTTATTATATATAACAATTAAAGAAAACAAAATGCTCAACTATTTATCTCTAATAATAATAATAATAATAACAACAACTTTTTGGTGAAAAAGGAAATTCATTAGACATAAATAAGAGTAAATCAATCTCGGTGACTAACACCCCAAGCATTAGCTATAAATTAGTTCAAAATACATTTAAGGGGAAAGATAAGATATAGTAATAATTACATATTATCCACTTAAGACTAGACTTGAATTTACTTTGCCAGTAGTTCAAAAATTGTCATTTTACTCACTTAAAGTTATTTATTTATTTTTTTTGAGAAATAATTACAACATGCTGCTAACTTTGCAACTCGAACCCTTTCCCCCCTAGACCCCCAAACACTTTGTGTATAGGGAGGTGCCAATTTAACTACAAGGCCTTTGGCAATAAAGTTAATTATGTCCAGTACGACTACTCACTTTACTCTTTCATTAGAAAAGCACTAAATATAACATAAAATGGATCAAATAGCCTCTGTACAAATAAATAAAATAAGTTTGAGAAATCAAAACATAAATATGTCAATTGAAAAACTAGGCACGTCTAACTTATTAATTAAAATTAAGTTTAAAAACCAGCCACTTATTATAATTGAAAATTGAGGTTTCACAAGTAACGCAAATCTTTGCTAAATAAAAACTTATTACATGTTGAATAAAACATAGTTACTTAGAGCCTGTTTGGTTTAGATGTATTTTGAGTGATATGATCCAAAACTCATAACTGGGTTATCAAAAAACGTGAGACCCACACAAAAAATTGTGTTTGGCTTGATTTCCTAACGTGATTTCCATCACTCAAAACTCAAAAATTTTGAGTGGGAGTGATGGAAACTAAGTGTACGTTTGGATACAGCTTATTTTGCTAAAAACTGAAAACAATAAAAAAAAGTATTTTTTTTTTCTGTTTATTATTGTTTGGCACTGTTCATTGGCCTAAATTCATTGTTCATGGCCAATGAACAGTGCATAACATGCTGGTTTTAAAAAAAAAAAAGCCCCAAACACAAACAGGACGTGAATCCAAACTGACCTTAAGGGTTTATTTGGATATAACTTATTTTGCTGAAAACTGAAAACACTGTAGCAAAATAATTTTTAAATGTGTGAAAAAGTGCTGTTCACTCTTTTTTTTACTGTTCATATGCCTTGGTGCACTATTCATGTCCCACGTTTGCCTTTTTTTTTTTTTTTTTTTTTTTTAAGGCCAGTGCTTGGTGCACTGTTTATGGGACAGGAATAGTGCACCAAGGTATATGAACAGTAAAAAAAAAGAGTGAACAATACTTTTTCACATATTTAAAAATTATTTTACTATAGTATTTTCAGTTTTCAGCAAGATAAATTGTATCCAAACGGACCCTAAAAATAGGTTTGTGGTGTTTTCAAATTATGAGAATTGAGTTAGGGTGGTATTTTTGTAATTATAAGCAATACATGGGACCCACCTCCTTGTGTTGTCCACATCTTGTCAGATTGGCCATTACTCTCTCCAACGGATATTTTCTCCTCTGTTACTGTGCTCTTCATTGTTTTTTTTTTTTTTTTTTTCAAATGCACACCATAATTGCACACCGGCCCTCCAAAGCTGCTCACACCTGCTCATCATTGCCACCACTCACCAGTGGTGGGCCGAAAGAAAAGATCAAGATCTGGCCTTGATTTTGGTTTGTTGTTTGATTTGGGTTTGGTGATTGAAAAATGGAGTTTAATTTGGGTTTGGTATTTCTAAAGAAAATTTTTGTTCAGGGTTTTGGTGTTTATTTCAAAATGGAATTTGATTTGGGTTTGGGGTTTCTAAAGAAAATATTTTGTTTTGGGTTTTGGGTTTCATCCACAAATGTATAGAAATGCGTTTGTGCGTGTGGAGTTTGCATAGCTCCAAGAAAGCATTTCAATGAACAGATTGTAGGCAGTAACAAAAATCCACAATAGCATACAACTGGGATTTTGCATAGCTTAAAAGCAAGAGCAACACTTTGAATTACTAGCCATACTACAAATACCCAGTTGAGAAAAGTTGGTAAGAATTCAGATAATGTTCAAAATAATACAAAGCAAAAGTGATAAGTGAGAGATAGTGAAAAAAATTAAGCAAAGTAAAATACTGACCTGTGACTCTGAATGCTTGGAACAGAGAAGAGAGGGCCGAGAAGGCTGAAGATGACACTAAGATCCTTTAGTCCATTACCATTATTTGGGAGATAACAGAGAAGAGAGGGTCGAGAAACCGACTATCCTGCTCACGTCCGAGCCATGGCTAGAAACAGGTTTTCAGTTCTGAGGAGAAGATTGCCAAGATTCCAGGCATCACCTATGCCAAGATGCGTACAAAACTGAGCCAAGTTGTGGGCTGGGTCTGTGTGAAGCCCCGACGAGTATGGAATTGCTATGGCCAACGGAAAGAGGTGATTGCAAGGGAAGGCTTCCCACCCCTGCTAAAATCATCTTGGACAAATGTGAAGATCATGCAGTGGATTTTATTGATGGATTTTCTGTCAATGGAGGCGGAGCGGTGTTGGAGGCTAGTAACGCAACCAGGTTTCATAAGTCTCATGGGGAAATGAGTGTCTTAACAAGCCAAGCTGTCCTGCCTTCTTAGGGCATTGAAGAAAAGGGTCATGGGAGTAATGCATCATAGCGAGGTATTGATGCGGATCGAATGGAGCTGGAGGGAGGGGGCAGAGATGTTGTCGCCAACTGTTAAGTGCCCCATCCCTGACCGATTTTATCCCCATGAATATAATTGTGTGGAATTGTAGAGGTGCTTGTAAGCCCTCATTTCAAAAGCATGTTGGTGAGATGGTTCGGAATCATAATTCAGCGATGTTGGTAGTAATGGAGACAGGTGTTGGGGGTAGTAGGGCAAAGGAGATTTCTGACAGACTGTCTTTTGATGGCTCAGTGCACATTGATACCATTGGATATACCAATGGGCTATGGTTGCTGTGGCATTCAGATAGAGTGGATGTCACGCCTTTGGCTCATACTGAGCAGGAAATTCATGCTATAGTTAAGGTACAGAACTCTAATTCTAGCTGGCTCTTTACTGCTGTGTATGCTAGTCCTAGAACTGCTGAAAGATTTATTTTGTGGAATAACCTTATTAAAACTGCTGAGTTGCATGATATGCTGTGGGTTTCGGCGGGTGATTTCAATGAACCACTTATGGAGGAGGATAAATCCGGGGGAAGAGCAGTGAGTGTTAATAGGTCGCTTTTTTTTAAAGAGTGTTTGGATAAATGTAACGTGATTGACATAGGATTTTCGGGGCCTTGATTCACCTAGACAAACAAAAGGGAGTTCCAAGCACTAATCCAGGAAAGAATAGACAGGGTTTTTGTGAATCCTAGTTAGTGTGTATTATATCCGAAAGCTCGTGTTGTCCATCTCACCTGATGCCACTCCGATCACTGCCCTATTCTATTGGAGATGCAACCAAGAACAATCATGGGGAAAAAAGGTCTTTTAGATTTTAGACCTGCTAGCTGTCAGAGCCATCTTTCCCATTGGTTGTAACCCAGGCCTGGAGAGACTCTCCCACCTTAAGGGATGCAGTGAACAGGTTTACCCAAGCAGCAATAAGGTGGAACGGTTCTCATTTTGGGAATATTTTTACTAGGAAAAAGAACCTTTTGGCTAGGATTAATGGTATTCAACGGGCCTTATCTGTGGGACCTTCTGTTTTCTTTGTTAATTTGGAGAATGAGCTCCTTAAGGAGTTAGACTGAGTGCTTAATCAAGAAGAGGAGCTTTGGGATTTGAAGTCTCGGGTTAATTGGATGATTCAAGGTGACTGAAACACTAACTTCTACCATGTGTCTACACTTGTTCAAAGGAAGAGGAATCAGATTGTGGCCATCAAGGATCATGTAGGGGATTGGATATATGAAGAAAGTGCTATTAAGGAGATTTTTAGGAGTGGTTTCAGCAGTATTTACACCTCTTCTTTTAGACCGGGCTCTCGGGTTGCACCCGATGTATCGCAATGGCAGTCTAGGTTATCCGATGTAGAAAAGGAGAGTATTGGTGAGATTGCATTAGAGGAAGATTAAATCTGCCCTATGGTCTTTAAAAGCTTTTAAAGCTCCAGGTCCAGATGGTTTGCATGCCGGCTTTTTTCACAGGTTTTGGTTGATTGTGGGCAAGTCCATGATTGATGTGATCAAAAAGGTTTTTAATGAGAGGAGTGTTCTGGATTATTTAAATCGAACCTTTATTGCCTTAATTCCAAAGATTCAAAGTCCTTAGACGTTGAGCAACTATAGACCTATTAGCTTGTGCAACACTGTATACAAGATTATTACAAAGATTATTGTTGCTAGACTTAGATCGCATTTGGACAAGCTTATATCTCCCTTCCAAACGGCTTTTGTCCTAGGAAGAAAGGGCATTGATAAGCGATCATAGTGCAGGAAGTTATACATACTATCAACAAGAAAAAGGAAGGATAGGGTACATGGCCCTAAAGATTGATCTAGAAAAGGCGTACGATAAGCTTAAGTGGAGTTTCATAAGAGAGATGTTGATTAGGGCCAACTTACCAGCTAACTTGATTGATATTATTATGAGTTGCATATCCATGGTCTCAACGTCCATTTTGTTTAATGGTAAAGCTTTGGATTCGATATATCTGTCTAGAGGGATTAGGCAAGGTGACCCATTCTTGCCGTGTTTATTCATTCTTTGTATGGAGTTTCTTGGACAACTCATTAAGGAGAAGTGTAATGCTAAGCTATGGCAGCCGGTGAGGCTTCGTGCAGTGGGCCGGCCTTTTCACATTTATTTTTTGCTGATGATTTGGTGTTGTTTGCCAAAGCTGACCACACCAATTGCTCGGCTATTAGGGATGTTCTTGATGTGTTTTGCAGTTTATCGGGTTAATTTGTAAGTGATGCTAAATCAAGAGTTTATTTCTCGCCAAATGTGGATAGGGATTCTAGAGAGTCCTTTTGTGATATTCTTGGTTTTGCCTCCACCCCTTCTCTTGGAAAGTACCTTGGAATTCCTATTAAGCATCCTAGATTTTCATCTCAAGAGTTTAATTTCATCCTTGATAGGGTGAAGACCAAGTTAGCTAGGTGGAAAGCTAACTTACTCTCTTTGGCTGGTCGGGTGGTATTAATCCAAGCTTCTTTGGCAGCTATTCCTACATATGTTATGTAGTGCACTCACATTCCGAACAAAATCCTTGAGGGAATAGACCGGGTGAATAGAAACTTTCTTTGGGGGTCATCAGAATCGTCCAAGAAAATCCATTGGGTTGGGTGGCATAAGCTAGCAAAATCGAAGGAGGAAGGTAGGCTTAGTCTGCAAACTGCCAAGGGTAGAAACATTGCCTTGCTTGCCAAGCTTAATTGGAGGCTTCATGTTGAGAAATAAGCCATATGGGCTAAAGTTCTAAGGCAGAAATATTGCAACCATAGAAGGATAAATTCTGCCAATGTGGATAGGCTTTCGTGTTTGCAGATTTGGAAAGCAATGAAAAAGGGAAGGGCTGCTTTCAATGAGGGCAGTATGTGGACAGTTGGAAGAGACAGTAAGGTCAGTTTTTGGTGGGAAAATTGGACGGGCAAAGGTGCTCTCCACTACATGATCCAAGGACCTTTAACTCGAGGAGCTGATTAGTGGAAGGTGGGTGATATTATTTCAAACATGTGCTGGGATTAGGATCAGATACCTTTTGAGCTCCCTTCTCAGGTTAAGTCCATAATTCAAGCAACCCCTATTCCTTTCATGAGTAGAGGTCAAGACAAGCTAGCTTAGTCAGGCAATCCGAGGGGTATTTTTAATCTTAGGAATGTCTATTCTATTGTTATGAAAGAGGATTCTGCCCCTCCCCCCCTTCAAATATGGCTGGATTTGGAAGCTTCAAACGTTGCCTAGGATCAAAACATTCTTGTGGTTGTGTACACACAATGGTATAGGTGTAAAGGTGTGCCTTGCTAAAAGAGGGATAGTGGTTGATGAGCTATGCCCTATATGTCAAAGGGAGCCTGAATCGATCACTCATGCCATTAGAGACTATGCTTGGGTCAAAGCCGTATGTATATAACTGGGAGTGAGCATATCCAACCAAGCCTTCTGGACGAGCAATCTCCAAGATTGGATCATTCTCAATGGGAAAACTAATAGCAGCTGTGATTGAGGTAACATTCCTTGGAAATTTATTTTTTCTTTTGCTATGTGGTGTATTTGGAAAAGTTGAAATATGGTTGTCTTCAATAGGCAAGGTTCGAACCAAAATCTATCTAAGGAGATTATGAACCAAACTTTAGAATTCTTCTACTGTGTTCAATCTCCTAGAAGCCCAAGTCACAAAGCCTTAAGGGCTATTCGATGGGAGAAACACCCAGTAGGTTGGAAGAAGCTCAATACTGATGGTTCTTGCTTGAGTGGATCAGACAGAGTTGGATGTGGAGGTTTGGTGAGGGATGAACAAGGCAATTAGGTTGGGGGTTTTACTAGACATATTGTCTCAACCAATAGTTTCATTGCAGAGCTATGGGGGCTTAGAGATGGGCTGCTGCTATGCTGCAACTTAAACATTGATTCCCTTGTTGTTGAATTGGATGCTTAAGCTGTGGAGGAGGTTTTCAAGAATGACACTTATGTAAACAATGTCATTTCTTTGCTTTTGGATGATTGTAGGTGCTTAGCAGCTCGTTTTCAATGAATTCGGTTTAACCATTGCTACCGCCAAGCCAATTGATGTGCTGATTTGCTGGCTAGGATGGGTGCTATCTAGGTTTCAGATTTTCTTTCTTTAAGTAGTCCACTTGTGGACATTTGTAATGCCTTTGAGGATGACTGTAATGGTGTGTTGTTCAACAGGTTGTGTCCTGTTCTTGATGTAATTGTTTAGCTAGTTTTTAATGCATCATCTTTTAGCCAAAAAAAAAAAAAAAAAAAAAAATCTTTAGAGCTGTATAGCTTGCGGAAAACACCATTGAATTTCACCATTTCAATTACATAAGTTGCCCAAATTAAACAATTGAACCAACTGACCATATCAATATGGATTTAAATCTTTTAATAACTACCTTCTAAAAAAAACCATTTAATAACTCTGCTAAAGGCACCTTGTAGATCCTCATTTTATACAATTACATGAGAAAAACAAATAGAGCTTTGTAGTTCCATTAAAATAAAAACATTGGGGGCAAATGTCCTAACCAAGGCTCTTAGGTTTGATATTATTGTTGGTCTAGTAAAAGCGCAATTTCAAAGACATTTATTTAAGGGTCATGTTAACTAGTGTCTTTAGGATAATTGTTAAAAAACATATTAAGAAAGTTTTGACATAATTTTTATAGAAAATATAAAAAGCGGTCAGAAAATTAATTATATTATCATTTTTTTTAAATAAAATGTTTCTAAAATAGTTTATAAACCACTGTGCATTTGTTAACATTAATATCATGAAAGAGGAAATTGAAACAGCAAGCAGAAAATTATTCCTTGCCTTCAACAACAGATGTCATCAACCTCGTTTAGCATGTCGCTTCCCTTTCATTTTAAACCTCTTACTCCTTACGATCTTTTACACACAACCACTAATCCAACAGACTTGCAAAAAAAATGCTCAGCTAACACGATCTTTTGCGACAGCCTACAAAGCTCTTTTCGGCAAAAGCAGCACAAACATATGGAGTGCTTTGAGAAGAACACTACAAATTGATAGATTAGGACTCCTAGACAAAGAATGAGATGAAGTGAAGGAAGATGGAGAGACCTAGGATTAGAGACAAAGTTGAATTGAATACCAAAGAGAGCTTTTGGGAGACCCAGGAAAGCCAGAGCTACACGGTAAAGGGAGAGCTGTGAGTTTGAGTAGCCCCCATAAGAAGATAATGACTCTAGAGAAAAACACTAATCTAATCTACAGCCTAGAAACACTTTTCAGATAATAGAAATGAAGGTAAGAGATGGAGAATGTTTTTCTTCTATTTCTCACACATACACATGCACACACAATGGTTATACTACCTTTATTTATAGAATTTTTCATGGATGATTACTTTTAGGAAACCAAGGGAAATATCAGATAAGTCTTGGTTATGGTCCTTATGGATTGGACCAACTCCATTGTGAGTTAACTCATTCATTAGGCCCCGTTCAAAATTTCTAACATGCAGAATTTTCGGGAAAGAAAAAAAAAAGTTCTGAAATAAGCACTGGTTTTAGAATACATCACAACAGTCACATTTACAAATAAAAATAAATAAACCTCCCCCATCACCATCTCCATTCTCCAACAACAACAAGAGAAGCAACAAATAACAATAAGAATAGAAAAAAACACACAAGAGGGTCAAGGAATGATATAGCTGCAGCCAAACCTACTACTGGTGATACCCCTGAAATAAATCATCACATGAAAGGAAGAGCTAACATCTGATAGTGTCCTTGGAGTGAGCTTGATATCCTCCACAATGTTTCTGAAATTCCCATT
The DNA here is from genome assembly GCF_001633185.2 of Quercus lobata. Taxonomy (NCBI): domain Eukaryota; kingdom Viridiplantae; phylum Streptophyta; class Magnoliopsida; order Fagales; family Fagaceae; genus Quercus; species Quercus lobata. The sequence goes on from NC_044913.1 coordinate 50,544,614, forward strand.
CCTTATATTAGCATTGGCCTTACTATCTCAGCCGCCCCCAAAGCAGTTAGAATAACTGACATTTATTTTGCAGAAGTTTGTCATCCTCTGGAAACACAAGAAACTTGAATAAAAGGCAGAAAGAAGTCGCTGGATTTAAGATGCAGTGACCAATTTCCAACCATTATGATATGTAATGAATCGCAGCATTGATTCCTTCACAATAAAAGAAATGGAACACTAACTCAGTAATTGATTAATAAGAGCAATGACTAGCATGTAACTTATCAAAAAAAAAAAAAGAAAAAAAGATCAATGACTAGCAAGTATATATTCTGGAAACGATTAGTAGCTTTCTAGTTAACAGTAAGAAAATAGACTAATGTTATAAGGTTCTCAATGCTATTGGTAAAAGCAAAGGAATACGTACTAATAAAAACTGGAGGTCCCTCAGGGTTCAGTCCTAAAAACTGTAATACTTACTATAATTATAAGATTATCAATGCTATTTTTCCCCAATAGCCACTATTACTATCATCAATCCGATTCAGGAACTCTGTAGGCATGTTTGACAGTTTCAATTCTTGGAGAGTCTTAACACCCTGCAATCCATCAGGAGCATTATATAGACTTGGACAGGATCTGATCTCTAAATCTCTGAGACGAGACAGTGCTCCTTTCTCCACAATCCAGTCCTCCAGTACCTCTAGCTTCCATAGTTTGAGAACTCGAAGCTGAGGAAAGCTGTTTTGAGGGCAGCACATATTCTTCCCTACATAAGATCCAGAGAATAACCGAAGAATCCTCAGTTTTGGAAGCTCATATAACTGCTGCATTGGATCTACAGTTAGTGCTGATGCTGATAAGGTAAGCTCAATGAGGTTCTCTGGAAATTCAGAGATGATAGATGGAAATTTTAACCTTCCAAGAAAATATATACTGGAGAGATTTGTATGGCCTCTCAAAGACTCTAAGTGTAGATCCCAAGGTTGATTGTTTTCATCATGTGATTTCAGCCTTAAAGACTGAAGATGTTCTAGTTTTTGAATCCATTCAGCCACTGCTTTCAGTTGCGATGACATTGCATGATTTGCATCCTCTTGATTTGACATGCACCGGCATGCCACACCCAATTTTCTAATATTGATCAACGTGTCCAAGCCATCCTCTACTGGACTTTTCTCATCCACAAATGCACCCCATAAAGTTTGCAGGTCTGTTAATGAGACACCTCTTGGTCGAGGTCCGAATCTACTGCGATAACTCTCGCTCAAATACAAGTGCCGCAATCGTTGCATCTTCCAAATAGATTGAGGGAGAGAACTGATGTAAGTGTGCTTCACATCTAGTGTTTGAAGTTCCAGCAAGTTGCTTATGGATGACGGAAATGACTCTAGGTAAGTCCATCTCAAGCCAAGGTACCTCATTGAAACCAGCTTACTCAGTACCTTTGGCAATTGAGGTCTGAAAACACGTTCAAGATCAAGCACCCGCAGCCATAGGAAGCATCTGCAGGAAATGCACCGATCAAGAAAGTTTACTATCTCTTCCCCAGGCTGACTTCCTTCTCGAAAATCAAAGGACAAAAAAGATAGGGATTTTTCATAAGAGGCCTGCAGGGTAGCATTGTCGGTGTTGTCACCATGAATATGATTGCTGGTTTCGCTGGGTTCTGTGCTGTTGTAATGATCAACAACCCAAACTTTCTTCTGAAGCCCTGAAGATGATTGGGAAGCTGTGTTGACTGGTCTTTCAAATGACAAGATTTTCCTTAATGCAACAGGAAGACGACAACTTCTGACTTTACCATTCTGCTTCTTCTTTGTTACTTGAACAATGTTCAAATCTATCAGCTTCATCAGAAAATTCTCAGCCTTATTTTCAGAAAATTCGTCGTCCCTTTTTAGTCTAAACAAAGACCCCTCAGCAACCCACAATCTGATTAATCTTCTGGCAGGGATCTCAAATTCTTCGGGGAATAAGAGGAAATATTGTAGACATCTTTTCAATTCTAGGGGAGATTCCCCAAGGACCTTGTTTGATATTTCTGACCAAGGTCCTGGGTCTCCTTTGAGCTCGTTTAGCACCCTTGTCCATTCCTCTTTGGTTGCTTCTTTATCTGACAGCTGTTCCGCCCTTTTTTTGATTGTCAGTGGCAAACCACTACAGCAAATCACAATTTTTCTTCCGACTTCTTCCAGTTCTTGGGGGATGTCCATCCTCAAAGTATTTTTAAATAATGTCCAACTCTCATCAGTACTTAGCAATTGCATTTTGTAAGGAATGATTCCTGAGTCAGCATGCAGAGGCAAATCCATGTCCCGAGTAGTGATCATGATTCTGCTCCCATTTGATTGATCTGGGAATGCATCTTCGAGATCATCCCAGACTCCGGATGTGGGGATTTTATCCAGAACTATGAGGTACCTCTTTTCTCTCAAGAAATTCTGAAGCATTTGCTTTAGTTCTTCTTTAAGGCTCTGCTTCCCTTTTAGTTCTTGATGATCAGATCCTATTACTTTTTCCATTATGTCTTGCAGAATATCTTCAGCACTATGCTCTTGAGATATAGAAACCCAAGCATGAGTATGAAAATGGGCAGCATTATTGACATAGATTGATTCTGCAAGGAATGTCTTACCGGAGCCTTCCATTCCCACAATAAAAATGACGCAGCGACGTGGTTCATTAAGTGAGAGCAACCTTTCCGTTATTTCATTTACATGCTCCTCAAAGCCGATGACAACAGTTTCCTTAGAATATTGATTGCTTCTTTGAGTCATGGAGTTGGACACTTCAATATTACGGAAATCATTTCTATCTAACAGATCATTGATACGCAACAAGTAGCGGTTTACCTTGGGTCTAAACTGGAATTCAAGAAATATATCAGTGAAATACAAGGCAGGTCTGTTCAATAAATTTGCCCCGATCCTCCTACCTCTTTTGCTCATGAGATTGTCCATCAAAGCCTCTATGGCGCCAACAACATCCCTTGCTTCTTCTGCCCAGTTACTCATATCTTGGCTTGGTCCTTTCAAGGAATCTATATGGTACAATACATCAAACATAACACTCAATTTGTCTTCTAGCCGTATCAGCTGAAGTCGCAGTTGCAATCCCCATCTTACGGTCAATCTGCCAATAAGCTCATCAACAACTGCAGAAAGCACCGCATCCGCCATGGCATTCCTAAGAATGTAATCTAATTTGGGTGGAAAACTAAAAACTGAAAAAGAAGAAAACCAGCAACCCTGAATCAAACTACCGAGCTCAACAGCATCGGCAAATACAAAATCCTCTCTATTTTAGAGAGTCTAACCACAAAATGATGCCTAAAATGCAGAGAGTTTTTTCTAAAGAATAGAGTCAATTTCGCACCGCACCGGAGTCCAGACCGGTACAGAAACGGCCGTGATTCGTACCCGGTTGTACCGGTCTGTTTCGGCCACTTCGGGACATCCCAGGCATTTCGGACCAGCACAGAACACGGAATAAAAAGAGAAGAAGATGAGAAAAACGGGTTACCTTTTGCTATCTCAACCGAATCAACTCTCCAGTTACGCGCATCTTTCTTTTCTTTCCTTTTCTTTTGGGTAATTACGCTACATCGATAAAAATATTTTCTAACGTTAACATCTTGACTTACCCAACTTTATTAAATTAATAGTATTAAAAATGTTATGTATTAGTGGCAGGGTTTCATAATTAAAACTTACTGTTTTAAATTTTTGATTAATAAGTATTTTAAAATATTAAGTATAAATTTTGATTTTTTTTTTTCATAAGAGATTTGCCATTGCAAGTATTTTGATATTTGATAAATTTTGCATTTTTAATCTAAATTTATCAGTTATTTTTTTACTAACCATAGTTAAACTATTGCAATATATTCTTATAAAAATTTAGAATATTTCATTATTAATCTATATCTATATCTATATTTATATATAATACAAAAGCGAAATGTTTGACTTTTTGTTGATTGTTCTTCGTTGTGCCCCATGGCTACATAAGTTAGTGACACATGCAATTAAAAACACAAAAAAATATAACTTCTCGTTTGGCAAACCATTTTAGTACTATTTTCCTATTATTGGTGTACAGTTGCCCCATTCCGTAGGGTAGTTATTAATTTAACACCGTTCCTTATAAATTTTCACTTTATATTTCTTTAGACTCCCCCTCCGCCCCCCAAAAAAAAAAAAAACAAGAATTCATTCTTCACCCTCTCTCTTTATACAGCAAAATTTTGGGGTTTGAACGCCATGTTCCGTTTTAGTATTTTGATACATTAACTGAACCATATTTCAATCTTTGAGAGCAAATTTAGAAAGAGACTTTTGCAAAGAGTGCAAGGGTAGAAAGAGGCTTTTACCCTTTACGATGGGTAGTGTTGGGAAAGGTAAAACAAAATTTAGAGTTTTCTTTAGAACACTATTTTCATTTAATTTTTATTATAGTATGCATTTGATAGTTTATGATTTTGAATCGTCAAATGCAGATTTTTTTTCCTCTCTTAGGAGATGTGGGTAGTTTTTATGGGTTGATTATAGAATTTGAGAATTTGGGGATGATGAAATTGTTGGTATTAAATGATTTGGTTGAATGGGTTGTTGGATATGGTGCAGGGGTTGGATCAAATTCATAGAGTCGAAATATATCGTATCAGCACCTAATCCGGTATAGAAACACCTACGTTTCGTGCTATTTAAATATTGACCCATATTGAGAAACATATTGGATTTTCGCTGGAAATTTCATACCAGACATAAACCAGAAAAAAAAGTTTTCAGATCTAATAATATCTCTTTCCATTCTTTGTAACTTACTGAGTACTGACTAGCACCTGCTCGCGTTACCATCATCATCAACATGTTTCCATTGTAGTTGTTGCCACGCCACCACCACGTTCCTCCTCCACCTTCTTCTCTTCTTCGGCTCCCACATATTATAAAAAAATGTTTTTTTCTTTTGTAACAATTATATCATGGTAAAGTGTGATCGGTGAAGTAAAAATAGTGAGTTCATGTGTAATCGATGATTAAAAATTCATAGTTTGCCATGTTAGAATTGTGATAAAAAAAATTGTGGAATAATTTGTAGTACTAAAACTACTCAACTACACGTGAACATATTGTCAAATCATGTTATATATATATATATATCTCTATATATATGAGACACCATATCAAAACCCTCTTTGCTCATTCTTTTGTTTCTACAAATTCTTTGTCCTCAAGGTATGTGAATTTTTTTTCATAGCTTTCTTTCTTTTGTTTTTCATATTCTAATTTTTATTTAATTTTTTGTTTAATTGATCTTTTTCATTTAGTAATTGAATGTTTCATATTGAGATTAGGGATTTTTGAGATTGGAATCCTAATGTGCAATTAGAAGAATGAAAAACATTTTGTTTAGATCTTCTTAAAAAAATACGAAAGTTACGTCTGCAAAACATTTATATACATTTTAAAAAAAAATTGCTAAAAATTGTGCTCACTTAACGTTGATCACAAAAGAGTTACAATATTGGTTGAATAGTACTTAATTTATTATGTAGGTTTTTCTTAAAAATAATTTATTATGTAGGTTCAATTACTAAAATTTGTTGTTACCTCATATTTCTAAATATATTATGCATTTATGATATGATGACTATTGTAAATAAAATAAGATTAGATTGTTGTAAATGCATGAAGTTACAAGAGTGTGTGATGTTACTCTCATAAAGGAATGGCGTTATATTCTTTAATGCATGGTGTTGCATTCTTGAGGGTTCTCTCCATCCGATTCTTAACATGTGTATATGTGTGTGTGTGAGCTAATTACAAAGGAAGACACACTTGTATTCAAGATCGATAATAGTTATGTGGATAACCACTTAAGGAATAAAATTCACATACTATCTTTTCTATACATTTCTTCACCTTCTTAATATTCCTTTTAATTTATAACACATTATTAGCACGAGTTTCTACCCAATTTTGGAAAGGAAGTTGTACTCCTATTGTTCTTCAAACATCATAGATTATTTATGTAGTTCTCTCAACTCATTGTAAGTTTTCTCTCTAAGGAATTAGTAATTATCCTATTTATTTGTCATTACTTTTTATGATTATAATTTTAGTGATTTTTTATTGATTAAAAAAATTTTATGAGATTCATGTTATCCTATTGTTATAAGATTCACGTTATGAGATTCTCGTTTAATTGATTAAAAATATATTGTTAAAAATGGTTAGTGATAAAACAACTCAATCATGCCTATAGCTATATGTAATGTGTATTGATAAACTTTAAATATGTAAGTATTGTTTCATTACAATCAAATTTTGAATATGTATGTGTAGTATTGTTTCATATATATTTATATAGATGTCGAACCTTACAAAACTTGAATTTGCTGCCCTTGACATCTCGGGCAAGAATTACTTGTCATGGATCCTTGATGTTGAGATTCACTTAGAGGCAAAGAACCTTAGAGATACAATTAAGGTTGGCAATCAAGCATCTCTGCAGGATCATGCAAAATCAATCGCTATCATCTCCATGAAGAATTAAAATTTGAGTATCTTACAATAAAAGACCCCCTTGTCTTATGGAATGATTTAAAGGAAAGATATGAGAATAAAAAATCTCTAATCCTCCTAAAAGCTCGTTACAATTGGTTGAACCTGAGGTTGCAAGATTTTAAAAGTGTGAATGAGTACAATTTTGCACTTTTTAAAATAATCTCACTATTAAAATTATGTGGGGCAAAAAATCACTAATGAAGCCATGTTGGAGAAAACATTTACTACATTTCATGCCTCGAATATGCTTTTGCAGCAGCAATATCGAGAGAGTAAGTTCACAAAATATTATGAACTAATAGTCTTCTAGTGGTTGAACAAGATAATGAGCTTTTGCTGAAAAAACCATCAATTCTACCCCATTCCCTGAAGCAAATGAAACCTTATTTGAAAAACATGAGGGAAATAATGATCGTGGGTGTGGATATGTACGTGGTTGGAACAACCAATATAGAGAGGATTGTACTCATAATTCTTCAAAAAGGAATAACACACCTTACCATGAGAAGAATCAAAATTACAAGAGTTTGTAAAATAAACCAACAAAGGGCCATGAAAGTAAGTGTTATAGGTGTGGTATGGAAGGGCATTGGTCACGTACTTGTTGTATGCCTAAACATGGTAGATCTATACCAAGCTTCCATAAAAGAAAAGGGAAAAGGAATTGGAACGAACTTTGCTGATCATAATGATCCTAAAGATCCTATGAATTCTTTTGATTTTCCAAATGGATTTGATATGACTCATCTTGATTTCTCTAATTTCTTTGAGGATGATGGAAAAATTGATAACTTGGTTGGTAATGGAAATGTTCATACCAATTAATTATTTTCTTTTAATATATTATCACATTATAATAAGTATTTTTATTTTGATATGTTTTATTTACATTTAAAGTAATAAAGTTTAATTTATGTTTTGCATATATGATGTGGCATGGGTCTTATGGGTAAAAATTAATTCCAAGATTACTAGTGAAGAATTTTGTTTACTAGCCAATGCAACAACTCATACGATCCTTAAAGATAAAAAATATTTTTAAAATTTAAAATTATACAAAGCCATTATCAATACCATATCAAGTTCATCAAACTTAATAGAAAGCTTTGAAAGAGCAATTATCATGTTTCCAAGGGGCACAAAACTTTGAATTGATGATGTTTTGTATTCTTCAAAGTCAAGCAAAAATTTACTCAGCTTTAAGGATATATGTTATAATGGTTATCATATTGAAACCAATAATGAAGGCAGTGAAGAATTTCTTTATATTAGCTCAAAAGTATCGGGCCAGAAGCTCATATTAGAAAAACTGCCTATTTTCTCTTCTAGGATATGTTATACTACAATGAAAACAGTTGAAACAAATGTTGCAATACACCAGAAGTGTTTGGGCCCAAAGGTTTTTATGCTTAGGCATGATCGTCTTGGACATCTAGGATTAATAATGATACGTCGAATTATTGAAAACTCTCATGGACATCCCTTAAAGAAGTAGAAGATTCTTTTACCTAGTGATTATCCATGTAGTGCATGTTCTCAAGGTAAATTAATTACCAAACCATGACATTCAAAGATTGTTGTTGAATGTCCATCTTTCTTAGAAAGAATTCTAGGTGATATATGTGGACCTATACACCCACCTTGTGATCCATTCAAGTATTTTATGGTATCAACCAGATGGTCACATGTGTGTTTACTTTCTACTAGAAATGTTGCATTTGCTAGGCTTCTTGCTCAAATAATTAGGTTGCGAGCACAATTTCCTGATTATCCAATTAGGAAATTTTTTTTAGATAATGCTAGTGAATTCACATCTCAAGCTTTTGATGACTATTGCATGTCAATTGGAATTAATGTTGAACATCTTGTTGCCCATACACATACTTAAAATGATTTAGCTGAATCACTTATCAAGAGACTTTAAATTATTGCTTGACCTTTGCTTATGAAATCAAAATTACAAGTTTCTACTTGGGGTCATGCTATTTTATATGTTGCATCATTAGTTCACATTAGGCCAACTGCTTATCATAAATTCTCATCATTGCAACTTATACTTGGCCAACAACCAAATATTTTTCACTTGCACACATTTGGTTGTGCTGTATATGTACCTATTACACCCCCATAACACACTAAGATAGGTCCTCAACATAGACTTGGAATTTATGTGGGTTTTGATTCTCCATCCATCTTTAGATTTCTTGAACCTCTAACTAGTGATGTTTTTAAGGCACGTTTTGAGGATTGTCATTTTAATGAAACAATCTTCCCACCATTAGGGGGAGAAAAATCGTTGCATGAAGCATGAGATGAGATTACTTGGAATATTTCGACGTTATCTCATCTTGATTCTCATACAAGTCAATGTGAACTAAAAGTTCAAGGGATTATTCATTTGCAAGAAATTACAAATCAATTACTGAATATATTCATTGATAGTAAGAAAATAGTGAAATCTCACATTCTAGCTGCTAATATTACAACACGGATTGAAGTCCCTGTAGCACAATTAGTTAATACAACAACAAATGAATCAAAGACCTGAAGCGTGGCAGACTTGTTGGTGTTAAAGATAAAACTCCTCGAAAGAGAAAAGTACAAAAAAAAAAGTTGCAACCTATAAAGAGGCTATACCCATGAAACTAGCCACATAAATAATTAACCTATCCAAAATTTATGAACAAAAATCTCCTGAAAATGAACCTCCAGATTAGTTATCCCCTAAAGAGGATCAGCTACTTGAAAATAATGAGAACTTGATACATTATGTATTCAGGAGAAATATGATATTGAAATAAAATTGTTGTTGACAACATATTTTCATATAAAGTTGCCCTTGATATTACCAAAAGTAATGATAATGATATGAACCACAAACCGTCGATGAATGTTGATGTAGAAATGATTGGCCAATGTTGAAAGAGGCGATTCAAGCAGAATTAAATTCACTAATTAAACATGAAGCTTTTGGACCTTTCGTTCGAACACCTGAAGGTGAAATGCCTATTGGATACAAATGGGTATTTGTGTGTAAAAGAAATGAGAAAAATGAAATTACAAGGTACAAAGCACGACTTGTAGCACAAGGTTTCTTGCAGAGACCTAATATTGATAATGAAGAAACATATGCTCTTGTAATGGACACAATTACATTCCAATTTTTAATTAGTTTAGTAGCAAAAGAAAATTTGGATATGTGATTAATGGATGTAGTTACAACATATTTGTATGGATCATTAGATAATGATAAAATCCCTGAAGGATATAAAATGCCCAAAACATATAACCTTACATCTTAAAGTATGTATTCTATCAAGCTACAAAGATCCTTATACGGGTTAAGGTAGTTTGGACGCATATGGTATATTCACCTCAGTAAATATCTAGTGAAAGAAGGATTTGAGAATAGTTCAATTTGTCCATGCATTTTTCTCAAAAAATCAGAATCCGGATTTGCTATTGTTGCAGTGTATGTTGATGATTTAAATCTTGTGGGGACTCCAAGAGTTAGCAAAAATAGCAAATTGTTTAAAAAATGAGTTTGAGATGAAAGATCTTGGAAGGACAAAATTTTGTCTTGGCCTGTATATTAAACATCTTCTAAATGGAATTCTTGTTCAACAATCAACGTACATAGAAAAAGTTTTGAAGCACTTTTACATGGATAAATCTCATCCTTTGAGCACTCCAATGGTGGGAAAAAGGTTTTTTCCCATTGGGTTTTCCTTTGCAAGGTTTTAATGAGGCAATCCTAAGGCACTCAAAGTGATACAAGAATACTGTATTCTTTTTCCTTCGTCATTGGTTTTTTCCTACGGGGTTTTTCCTTGGTAAGGTTTTAACGAGGCATATTCTTAATGAGTGGTCATCCAAGGGGGAGTGTTGTAAATGCATGAAGTTACAAGAGTGCGTGATGTTACTTTCACAAAGGGATGAAGTTATATTCTTTAATGTGTGGTGTTGCATTCTTAAGAGTTCTCTCCATCCAAATATTAACATGTGTGTGTGTATATATATATATATATATATATATATGTGAGCTAATTACAAAGGAAGACACACTTGTATTCAAGATCGATAATAGTTATGTGGATGACCACCTAAGGAATAAAGCTCACATACTATCTTCTCCATACATTTCTTTATCTTCATAATATTCCTTTTAATTTATAACATAAATAATATTTTATACTCAAAATCTTTCCCATGGATTGCATGGTTTTGCAACTACTATATAATATATTTAGATGACATCATGTGTTTCTAAACTTCATTTCTCTCTTTCATCAAAAACTTCTTTTCTCTTTGTGGTTTAATTTATTTTTTGGCTTCTTAAAAATAAGATTGTTTTAAAAAAAAATTATTATTAGAACAAAGTGGATGTATTTAATAGAAAATTAACACTATATGTTTTAAGATCCCATTTTTATAAGTTTTCCATGCATCGCATGGATTAGCGACTAGTATAATATAAAACTGAAATGTTTGATTTTTTGTTGACCACTCCTTATTGCGCCACATGGCTATATAAAATAATACCACATATACATTTAAAAATACTAAACAGTTGTGCCTTTTTATTTTTCAATAGGAACCTTTTCATTTAATAGGCACATTTTCAGTCAATAGGCATCTTTTGAAATGTCTAAAATGAAGGGTTATGACCTTTCAATAAACAACTTTTGGTTTATCAAATTTGAAGGATTATGATCTTTCAATACACATCTTTTGGCATATATATTACAACAAATCTTATATATATATACACACACACAATGCAATACAATACAAACTAAACTAGAGATGCAACATTCTATTTCTTATTCTTTCCCACAAAAAATTAATAAATAAAACAAAATTACTTTCTTCTACCTAACTAATAAAATTGTTTTTTTTCTTATATTATCATTTTTTTTTTTGATTTCATGCTTTTTTTCTTACAACTCCAACTAAAAAATAATGGCTTTTTTTTTTTTTTTCTTCTTCTTCTAGAAACTCATTCACTAGCTATTTCTATGTATCGCACAAGTTAGCGACTAGACTAATATAAAACCTAAACGTTTGACTTTTTATTGACCGTTTCTTATTGCGCCACTTGGCTACATAAATTAATGCTGCTTATACATTTAAAAATACTAAACAGTTGTGCATTTTCATTCTTTAATAGGTACCTTTTCATGCAATATGCACCTTTTTGATCAATAGACACTTTTTCATTCATGTGGACACAATAGGGGGAGTCACCACCTATTTTTTGCAATGGTTTAAGAACCATGTATATAGCATCCTCTCGAGGAAGGACCCTTTTGATCTTACTATTAGAGATATGGGTTTAGAGTTAAGCTACGGTCTTGGGAAGGTGTTAGGCACCCAAAATTGCCAAATCCTAAGGTTGACATCCTCTCATTGTGTCTTATGTCTTAATCCTATCAAAGGTACACTCAACATTGCATCTATACTCACACACACACACACACACACACTAGCATACATCTAAGCATACAACATGGGATCAATCATCCCTAAAAGACCTAATCATTCGTCTATCATGGCATACAACCAAAGCTTAACATACATCTATCATGCTTCTCAAATGAACCTCGCATTCATCTAGCATGACATCTCATAAACCTTAGCATGTTACTATCATACATGTCATCCAACTATCATATCGTGTTCAAGGCAGAAACATAGGCAATAAACAAGTCACGGTATTCATCAAGAGATCATTGAAAACATTAAGAACACAATATGCTTATTCAAACCATCATATTATCAAACCTAAACAAGCTTATATCGCAAACAAATAAATGTACATATGAATGCATGACTTACCTCACAGCAGCTCAGTACCTATGGAATTATGCATGAACATGTGAGTGCATGTTCATGGCATCAAAACAAGAAAACATAAGATAAACCCTAATTTAAACATTCAAAAGCAAGAAAACAACAGACATATGAAACTGAAGATCAAAAGTTATGAATATAAAAAGAAAGACCTAAAACAGAAGCATTACATGTGGAATTAGAAACAAAATCAGAAAAACTAGGGTTAGGGTTTTTGGGCAGATCATGCGCACACATGAACAAGCCTGCGTGCATAGGCGAGGTTATGCGCACGTGGAATCCATCCTAGAAACCCTAGCAACACAACAAATATAGTAAGGCTTCAAAATGAAAAATCCAACATCCTAACATGCTTTTAAAACATAAAACTACATAAACCTAAACTACATAAACATATCAAAACATATAATAATAAAAACTAAAACAAACAGAAAGATTAAAGTACAAAAAAGAAAAGAAAAGGAAAAGAAAGTTTAGACTAATACCTCAAATAAAAAAGCTTTTCAAGCTTGATTTTTGACCATTTTTCTCAGTCAAATCTATTACAATCAATAAGAAATGTGATTTATAATCTTAAACTTAAAAATCAAGGTTGGTGTAGATACCGCATTTTGTACCCCTTATGACTCAAGCCCCCGTTCCCCAATGATAACCAAACGCTAAGGCCCAAGGCCAGTTTAGAGCCCAATCAGATATCAAATTGACTTGAGGAGTGTTAAAATAGAAAATATAACCTTTTAAATGGGAAAAAATCTATTTTTTGGAAATAAAATAACCAAAGTGGCTCTTGGCCCACGTACGTGGGTAGCAGCCTGCATACGTGGGCCAAAGCATGCGTACGCAGGCACACTTCTATATATGCAGCTAGGGTTTCAGAGACATAAAAAAGAAAAGTTTTCTGTAACAATGGCCGAGGTTTGGAATGAGTCCTACATCGTCTGGGAGCCATTCCAAACCCCATTTTTTCCACTATATAAAGCCTTACATGGTACATTTTCAAAACACATAGAAATTCCATGAGGAAAATACAAGATTCACCAGAAGATAGTGAATTAAAAGAGAGTTTTTCACAAAACACCCTCAAGTCAATTTTGTTTGATTGAGACATTTTCTGGCCCTAATCCTTTTAGTTTAATGTTGCTAATCACTTTCTTATTAGTTTGTGAATAGATTCAACTAAGGGGAATGGTAAAAAATCAAGCTTGAAGAGCTTTTCTTTGGGGTATTAGTTTTAAAACCTTTCTTTTTCTTTTCTTTCTTTCTTGCACTTTAATCTTCTGTTTGCTTTATTTCCTTGTTATAATATGCTTTAACATGTTTATCTAGCTTAGGTTTATATGTTTGTATGTTTTAAATGCATGTTAGGTTGTTAGAATTTTCATTTTGAGGTTTTGCCCTGTTTTTGTGTTCTTATGGTTTTTGGGCACGAACCTATGTATGCATAATTCACATTATTTTGCCAGTGTATGCAGGCTTGATTATGTGTACACAAGCTTGTTCTTGTGTGTGCGAGCCGCTACTTAGAATCCCTAATTTTTTATTTCTTTGTTTTGCTTCTGCTTTCACATGTTTGTTTGTTTAGCTTATTTTCCATGCTTTTATGCTTCCAACGCCTATGTTTTACATGCTTTAATTTGGTGTGCTATCACATGTTAGAATTAGGGTTTATCTAGTGTTTTTCTTTGTTTGGATGACATGAACATGCATTCACATGCACACACATAAATGCCAAAGGTGCTGAGTTATTGCAAGGTAAGTAAAAGGTAAGTCATGCATTAGAGATGTTCATGCATTTGTTATATGATCTTGTTTTGGTGTTTAGATGAATCACATGTTGCTTGGATCTTTTCTTATGCTTATGCTTCTGCCTTGATTTGATTATACATGTTGCTGCCTTGAATATGATGTGATGCCATGCTAGATGAATGTTAGGATGAGGTGATGAATCATGTTTTGATATATGCCATGATAGGGTTTTTAAATGTTAGATGAATGCTAGGGTTGGATATGTGTGGTTTGATTTCTTATGCTTTATGAATGGATATATATATGTGTGTGTGTGTGTGTGTGTGTGTGTGTGTTTTGAGATGAATGTTGTCATGTTGTATGCTTAGATGTATGCTAGAGTGTGTGAGTTAGAATAGAAGTATTGAACATGATTTTATTGAGGTTAAGACGTAAGACACAATGATGGGAGGTCAACCTTAGGGTTGGGCGGTCTTGGGTGCTTAACACCTTCCCAAGAGTGTACCTAAACTTTGAACCCATATCTCTGGTAGTAAGATCAATGGTCCTTCCTCGAGAGGACGCTATATATATATATTTCCTAGACCATTGTAAAAACTAGGTGGTGTGAGAGACCGTCAAAATTGGGGATGCCTCTAAAAAAAGAGATTTGGGTACTTTTTAGGGCACCTCTCTTTTTGGGTAAGTGGTGTGGAGTCACCACTTATTTTTTATACAAAAAAATAAGAAAAAATAAATATAAAATACATGACTGAATAGTATCCTTCTCATTGATTGAATAATAAAAAAAAATTCATGTTTGAAAAATTGAAAATTACATGTCTTTGGGTCCTAGTTACAAACTACCAAATAATTACATGGTTTTTTGTCCTAGTTACATTCTACCTAAAATAAAAAATAAAGACAAGGCTTAGATCTACTTATCCAAAGACCTAAATTTGGAGGCTAGGTTACAGAATGGGAAGGTGTTAGGCATCCATTCTGCCCAGACAGAGTCTGGTCTTCTAGATTCTTATGACCAATGTACCCTTTATGCATGCTATGAATGACATGTTGTATATATGAACAAAACTAAATCACACAAATTTATTTATGAATGTATCCTCTTCTTTGTTTTAAAAAAATCAGACCTGGTTTAGTGATAAAAAAATTTAATTTTGGTTTGTCAAAAATGCCAAATCTGTTTTTAATAAAAAAAAAAGTGGTTTTTTTTTTTTTTGGAGAGAAAAACTCAGATCTTTTTTGATGATTAAAAAAATTTGGTTTTAGTTTGTAAAAAAAATTAGAACTATTTTAACATGTAGAAAAAATGGTTTTAAGTTTGTAAAAGATTAGATTTGTTTTGTGATGATAAAAAAAAAAAAAAGGTTTTTGATAACAAAAAAAAAAAAAAAAAATTAGATCTGTATTTATATATTTTTTTTATAAAAAAATATGAAAAAGATTTTTTTTTTTTTGAAGAGAATTTCACTCATAACATAAATTTATGCTATATGAACCAAACAAAACAAAACAACCATAAACACAATCATGCTTAATCTTTTTCTTTGTTTCAAAATTTACATATATAAAAGAAAATCAGATCTATATCTAAGAAAGATACAAATCAGTTTTTGATTGGAGAAAAATTTAGATCTACATCTAAGAAAGATGCAGATCCTTTTTTTATAAGAAAAATTCAGATCTACATCTAATAAAGATGTGAATCTGTGTTTATTTTAAGAAAAAACATTGATTATATGCAGATTATTAAAATTAAGAAAGAGATCACAACAATTATATAAACAAAATCAAGATCATGCTTTAACAAAACAATAATTAACAATTCATGTTATGGATAAAGAAAAACATGCATCATCATAAACAAGAATCATAAAAGAGAAAAAAAAAAAAGAATAGGGTGATTGAAAGCAACCTCTTGCATGGAGCACTTCTTGTTCTTGAGAGGATGTTTTAGGGTTCAAATAAATTTATTCAATTATCTTTGAAACCTAAAAACCCTAATTTTAGCAGCAAATATCAGAGAGGATCAGCAAATATGAGCAATTTGAGAGCCTAAAAACGTATTCCTCTTAGAGCACCAAAAAAAAGTCTCTGAATTATGAGATCCAATCTCTATTTATAGAGGGTAGAAGACTCTAAAAAATAGTTCAGACGTGTAGAATGCGAATTAGGACTCATCCTTCTGCGAAAAGATCGAAAAGGGTACCTTATCGTCACCCAAAGGGAGTTGGGCCAAAGCCCAAAAGGAACCAATTCAGCACTTTTAAAGTGCCGAATGATGCTCTTGGATGCCGAACACATTTTTGTGTTCGGGTGCGTTTTGGACTCTCTTTCTGGGGCTTTTTGATCTGGTCCTTGTACCTAGACGTGTTTTCATCCTTAGTCTATGATTTTTTTTTTTTAATCTCTTTTCTGGATAATTCAGACTTTTTAGGAACAATTATCTTGTAGATAAATTCCTTAAAATAAATCTTGCTAGAATTTAGATTATCCACAATTTTATTGTTATCCAATCATCCCTTTTATTCCTATGCATGCAATCCTATTTTAGACACTAATTATCAACCAATCACAAAATTATTTAATTAGTTTTAATTGTTTAACCAATCAGAATTAATTTAAATTAATTGTGCGTGGTTGACTCTTCCTAGACACAATGCATGTTGATCGTGTAAACTTGATCATGCGATATCTTTTAGTTCAATGGTTCGATTTAGAAACTGAACATACCATTGTGATTGTTAAAATCTCAAGATCATTTTTAGGATATGCAATGCATAAATTGATGCATGTAATGCAAGAATAAATTGATGCATGTAATGCAATCATGATTTTTGGGGTACATGGATGGTCATTCCAGTCATCTTCCTTAATTAAATCATGGGTGCAAAATCGAGTGTCTACAGGTGGCGACTCCATATTTTCGTTGTGTCCACAGCCAGAAAATTCCATAATCAAAAGAAAATTAACTTGAGGATATTTTGTGAAAAAACTCCCTTTTTGATTCACTATTTCTAGTGAATCTTAGTGTTTTCCCTTACGATTTCTATGTGTTTTAAAAGGTACCATGTATGGCTATTTATATTGAGAAAATAGGGGTTTGGAATGACTCCTAGATGATGTGGGATTTGTTTCAAACCTCAGTATCAATGCAGAAAAGTTACCTTATTTATGTTTCTGAAACCTTTCATGCGCGCGCAGGACTATGCTTGCGCGCACATGCATTATGGCTACACACACAGGTTGATTCCTATGTGCGCATGCCGAAGACTTCTTTGGCCTTATTTTCCAAAAATAGATTTATTTGCTTATTAAAAGTTATATTTTTCATTTTAACATTTCTCAAGTCAACTTAATACCTGATTGGGCCCTAAACTAACCTCGGGTCTTAGAATTTCAGCATCATTAGGGAACGGGGGCCCGAGTTGTAAGGGGTACAAAATGCGATGTTTACAATTCAATAGGCACCTTTTGACATATATATTACAACAGATCTTATATATACCTATATATACAACACAAACTAAACAAGTGACGCAACATTCTGTCTCCTATTCTTTTCCACAAAAAACTAATAAGTAAAACAACTTTGTTTTCTTCTGCCTAACTAATAAAACTTTGTATTGATACTTTAAATATCATTTTTTTATATTTAATTTCATGCATTTTTGATTACTATATCTAAAAAATAATGGTTTTTTTTTTCCTATAATTCATTTAGTAGCTATTCTCGTGCATCGCACAGGATAGCAACCAGTATAATATAAAAGTGAAACATTTGACTTTTTGTTGACCACTCCTTAATGCGCCACGTGGCTATATAAATCTATGCCATATATACATTTAAGAACACTAAACAGTTGTGCCTTTTCATTTTGCCTGTTAAGTTTCAGTATCTACTCACCATTTCACATAAGATATATACATTAAAACAAAAAACTGTCATTAAGAAGAAAAACATCGGTAAGACATAAGGAAGAGAATGAGAAATCTAAGAAAAAAAAAACATTCGTAAGGTGTTTAAAGAAATCGTTCAATATTATTGTTGCTACCATTGGTGTGGTTTGATTGTTGGACTTTTTCAATGTTAAAAAAAAAAAAAAAAAAACCAACTTACAAAAAAAAATCAATTGCCCAAACTGTTGAGAGTTTAAAATAAATTCAAAATATTTGACTCTATTATATTGACTTTATTCATCAAACCCATACACCATTGAACATAAAAAGCAAAAACTATGTTATCACTATATATTAAAAGGATTCAAAAAGTAAGTTATGGTTTCAATAAATTGTCAAAAATACCCCTAATCTAATTAGATAATCCTTATTCTTAAAAAATAAAAAATAGGGTTAAAATTTTAATTCAAAAAAATTCAAAATTCAAAATTCAAAAAAAAAAAAACTACCAGAAAAACTTTTTTCCTAAAAATTAGCGCACTTTCTATCTAAACATATCTCACATATGTTTGATACATTTTTTTCAAAAAAATTAGCACATACTAAACCCGCAGTTTACTTTATTTCAAATCCTAAATTTTAGTTTTATAAAAGTCATTTCCTATGTAATCTCACTAACAATAGATAAATTCAAATTGAAAAATTATATTAAACTCAAAATTTAAAAAGTTCATCATCGCACATGCGGAGTGCGTGTGATGAGACTAGTTAGTATTAATGAAAATGACATGATTAATAGCCATTTTCATTTGAACCTTGATATCATCATGATTGTTAAGAGTCAGTAAAATTATCTAAATTTTTAGATGTGATT
This sequence comes from Quercus lobata, assembly GCF_001633185.2. Lineage (NCBI taxonomy): Eukaryota > Viridiplantae > Streptophyta > Magnoliopsida > Fagales > Fagaceae > Quercus > Quercus lobata. The sequence goes on from NC_044913.1 coordinate 50,563,541, forward strand.
GGATAATCCATGAATAGTGAAGTCTGGTCTTTGTAGATCATTGATCAGCATAATAGGAGTATTGTCATCCTCTTAACTTCTTCTAGTCATTACTCCTTTGTTTTGTCCAAATGGCTTGCACCATTCGCTCCTATTATGCAGCACCATTTCAAAGCCACCGCACAGACTAAATTGTTAGGGCATATGTGGAACTTGTTATGAACATATGTCATTTAGACTTGACTAATCTTTTGACAAAATGCACTTTACATGTAATTGGGTAGATCTAGGATGGTTTAAGTCTTCAAGCAACATATTGTTTAAGACAAGAGTTAAAGCCATACATATCAAGGTTTAAAAGAGAGTTTTAGCTCGATGCTCGACAGTAGCTTGACAGATTACCTATCTATTGAGAATTATGAAAATAAGGTTTTAGATATGTTTTTCACGCATATCCAAGTTATTTGTGTAGGGTTTCTTTTCTCACAACCCTAGATATATATAAGAATTATTTTAAAGGCCGTCACATAAGGAATTAGAGCATCCCTTCATGTATTGTGTGACTGGAGACAAAAGTTGACCTAGTTCATATTTTCATTGAAGAAGCTACTCCTTTGCAGCCAACATCTTTCTCAAGTTGGTATGTTAGTCATGTACTGGGTGCAAAGCCACGTACTGGGATCCGCGCATCGATTGGTTAGTCACGTACTGGGAGCCGTGCATTGAAAGGAGAGATTGTCATTACATTACAAGTCCAATTGTGTATTGGGGTAAGGGTTCAACTGTAGGTTAGTATAAGGTACTAGAATTCCTTTACTTGTAACTGCTTATTTTGATAATAGTAAATTCTCGGGAGTGGTGACCTTAAATTCACCGGGTGGGGTTTCGCCTGGGTGGTTTTCCCTATTCGTAAACAAATCACCTGTGTCAAATTTAATTTCTGCTGCATTTAGTTTTTTGGTGATTTGTTTATGCTACCACGCGTATTGCATGTTAAATTGGCTTAATTAATTTACTCGGCTAATTAATTGGTTAATTTACCTAAGGGGTCAATATATACTTGGCCTATTAAGTGGTATCAGAATGGGCACACTCTGATTATGGTTAATCTTTGCTGTGTGCTCCTTTGACTCCTGTTTGTCATGGATAGAGGACAATCTTTAATTATACCTCCTTTATTTGATGATACTAACTATGCATAATGGAAAGTACACATGAGAGCTTTCTTGTAGTCTTTAGATGAGAAGGTGTGGCAAGCTGTGGAGATAGGCTAGACCAAGCTAAAGGAAGCACCAGCTGATTGGGATGATGCTAAGATCAAAGCCGCAAACTTCAACAGTAGAGCATTGAATGCTTTATTCAGTGAGGTCACAAATGAGGAGTTCAAGAAGATATCCTCCACTGAAATTACTAAGGAAGCATGAACCATCCTTCAGACAACCTATGAAGGAACTAAGGCTGTAAAGGATTCAAAACTTAAAGGCTTACCACGAGCTTTGAAGAGATTAAGATGGAGGAGGATGAGTCATTTGATGAGTTCTATACCAAGCTGAAGGACATAGTGAACTCTGCATTTAATCTTGGGGAAACCATTTTAGAACCCAAGATTGTTAGAAAGGTGCTCAGATCTCTTCTAGAGAGATTCCATGCCAAGATCACCACCATTGAGGAATCAAAGGATATTAACCAAATTCCTTTGACAGAGCTGGTTGGCAATTTGCAAACTTATGAATTGGGTTTGTCTAGGATTGGGAAATCAAGCAAGAGCAAGAGCATGGCACTGAAGGCCAAAAGTAGTGACACCGATAAGTCTTCTGATGATGAAGATTCTAAGATGAAATCCTTTATCACAAGGCAGTTCAAAAAGTTTATAAAGAATGCCAATGCGAAAGGATTTGACAAGGACTGAAAGCAATCCAGTTCTTCATAGTTCAAGAGCCAAGATAAAGGGAAGAAGGATGCTAGGGATGGAGGTTAGTACACTGTTCCCTCCGGATCAAAGTGCTTCGGATGTTGATTCTGAGAACAATGATATTAAAATTGTTTTAGCTAGTGAGAACGTAGACAAGGGTAAGTCTATCTTAGGAGCACCCCCTAAGCTTGAAAAGAAAGAGACTAAAAATCCTAGGACTAAGAAGGGTAACAACCAAAACTCTAAACAAAAGAAGTAACATCTCTGTCGTCACTGTGGAGCTACATGATATACTCGATCAAATTGCTACAAGTGGTTAGCCGCTCAACAAAGCAACAGTATGATCTCATCTGGAAACTAGAATTAGTTTCCATCCTCTTTTACTCCTTTTGGAGATCTTCTCAAGTCTCAAGGCCCTTATGTTCCTTTCAAACTTGAACGGTTTCAATTCTTCCCCCTCACCTCTGATTCAAGGGTTCACACAAAGAAAAAGTTCTTCTAAGGTGTGGAAGGAAAAAGGCTCAAAGTGATTTAGTCATTTTTTCTCTCTCCCTTTCTTTTTGTTTATGCATTACTTGTGTGTTTTGCTTTCTGTTTTTGAGTCAGTCTAGTTTTATGGTTTACTTTGTTTTAACATGTTTTTGTTTGCTTTCTTTCAGTTTTGCTTTATTTTTTTTTCATAAAAATAAAAAAATTGAAAAATCAGAAAAATACAAAAACAGTGTGTGTTTTGTGTACATTGGTATTTGTGTACCTTGGATGGCTATTGAAACAAAGTTTTCTAAATTTTGTATCTTTTGTAGCTTAAATGAGCATCTCAATGCACAACTAAGCAAGTGAGTTTTGTGGCTCGTGTTTGTGATGAGTAAGATTAAGTAATTTCTTTTACTTAACACTCATAACACTCATATCACTTTTTTTGACAAGAAGGACTAGAAAATCCTAAGAGAAAGGCATAAATGACCATCTTACCACTAAAGCCCGCCAATCATGTATAACATCTGTATGCTTTAGCATAGGAAAATTGTAATGTTTAAAGCTTAACATAATTGAGTATTCTCAAAAGAAAAATATGCAAAGAAAATCAAAAGCAAAAAGAGTTAAAATGCTTTTAAATATGGTTGCAAGCGTGTTTCTAGGAGATGTGAGAGTTATAGGATGTACCTCAAAGGTGATAGTCTCCATCAAGCAGTTATGATTGTATGTGAGTTAAATTGATTTTCTCATATCTCAAATCGTCATAACATGAGACATTTATGTAATCTTGCGATGTTTTCACACACAACACGCAAAATTCTTTGCTACTTTTGATACATGTGTAGGTACAATGAGATTTGGCCATCACAAGAAATACATGTGTTAATGTATGCTCACTAAATTGTCTTGACTTATTTTTGAAATATAAAATTGGTTAGACTTGTCTAGTGTGTGTGTGTGTGTGTGTTTGGATCTTAAATGCTTTACATTTTTCTTGTTGAGAGGTGTTTTGAGAGCTTAACATGTTGTTTGGATCTTTAGTTGAGTAGCTTGCTTGATTGCATTCATTTATGTGTTTTTCTCCTCTTTGAAAAATCTGTTTTTATCAAGCTCAACAGATAGCTATTTATCGAGACCCTTGGACTTCTTTTTCTCGGCAGGTCTTAACGCATCTTCGATCCATCGAGCTATTTAGAATTTGTCTCGATAGCATCTTGATAGATTCTTGATCCATCGAGAAAGTTTCTGTCTGGCCGATAGTTTCTCGACAGCTATTCGATCCATCAAGGTATTTTGCTGTCAATAGATTCTCGACAGCACCTTGGTAGGTTTATCTATCGAGAATTAGTGCTTGATAAAATCTCCATAGATCCTCGATCCATCGAGATGCATTTTCTTTAAATAGATCCAGGTCGAAATTTGAACTTTTTTCTCTCGTTCTCTCTCGACAGAAACTATCCTTTCACCTCCCAAACACTCTCTTTTCACTTTAAACCTCAAACCCTCTTGGATTTTGGCCTAATCCATGCTTTTTCCCTCTAGTAAGCTTTTCTTTTCTATCATTCTTCATGCATTTCGTGCATTTAGACCTAGGTTTTGGGTTTTCTTAAAATTTTTGCGGTTTTTGAAAATTATTGAGTATTTTGTGAATTTTTTGGGTTGGGTTTTGCTTATATGATGTTATATGCTCATGCATTGCATTTCTTTGCATTTTCACAATGTTTCATGCATTATAGATGTGTGTTTCTATGTTGGAACCTTGTGTGCTGGTAGGATTGGATTGGGCTGAGCCCGTGATGCTTTTTTTTTTTTTTTTTTTTTTTTTTTTTTTTTTTTTTTTTTGTTTTGTTTTGTTTTGTTTTGTTTTGTTGCATGTCACATGCTTATGCATTGTTCATGCATACGTACCTTTTATTTTCCTTATTCTAGTACTCTTTGTTGATGGTGCTTTTCTGCTTCTCTCTCTCTCTCTCTCTCTCTCACAGTTTGGGCATGGCACCCAAGCTTAAATCCACTTCATCCCAGATCCCTCTTCGTTCCGGGTCATCTTCTTCTGATCCTACACCTCTTCATGTTAGGTTCCGTGATGAGAAGGCTTGTAAGGACTTCTCAGAGAACTTCTCCAAACATGGTATTCAGAATGAATGCCACGTTATTCTATTAGACTTTTCTGATACTACTCTACCGACTGTCATACACAGGCGGGGTTAGGAATCTCTATGTGAGATACCCGTGAGTTGTCCCTCCGTGATCATACAGGAGTTTTACTCCAATATGCACGGTTTTGACTCTTCTGTTCCTCAGTTTATTACTCTTGTACAAGGTACACATATAGTAGTTACTCCAGAGCTTATCCTCGAAGTGCTACATGTTCTGAGGGAATCGCATCTTGATTACCCCAGATGTCCACGTTTAAGGACTGTGTCCAAAGATGAACTTCTGTCTCTCTTTTGTGAGACACCTTTATCATGGGGTGACCATCAAAACACCTCATGCTCGGGCTTTGCAAAAGGTTCGAGGTTCCTGAATATGGTGATCACATTTGTTCTCCATCCCTTGTCTCACTATAATTCTATTACTAAGCCTCGTGCTCGGTTTTTGTTGTCCCTCATTGAGGACCTTACTATTGACTTTCCTTCTCATTTCATTCTCTCCCTAATAGATGTTTATAAGTATACGGCAACCCGTGATAAGCTTATCTTTCCTTCTGCTATAATGAGGATCATTCGCCACTCCTCTGTCTCCTATCCCGAGTCTGATCACTTCCCCGTCATGTGAGCCGTTAACGCCGGTACTGTTTGCTGGAGTGAGGCTCAGTTTCGACCGAAGTGGCCATGGACAAAGATGGAAACTCCTCCATCCACCTCCGCCCCTTCTTCTTCCATGGGTGGTGTAACGCTTGAGGCGATCATGGTGTAGCTTCAGCACATGAATACTTGCCTTGACACTCTCACTGATGAGATGAGTCACGTGACCACCTGTATGGGTCGTATTGCACGACGTCAGGCTAGCCTTGGTGGCTTCGTTGCCTCTCCCACTCCATCTCCACAGGCTTCAAAGGATGAGGACGATGATGATGGCTTTGGTGATGATGATGATGATGAGGATGAGGATGCTAGCTCTTCTAGTGATGAGGAGATGACTGCTTCTCAGTGACTTGCCCTTTGTCATTCGTGACAAAAAGGGGGAGTAGTTTTGGGTATGAGAGTAGTCACGTACTTAGGGGGAGAGTTAGCATAGGACATTTTTGTTAGGGGGAGTGTTATTTCTTTTGAGGGATGTAGTGAGGTTTATATGTACTTTTTTTTTCTTTCTTTTAGTTACATTATCCTCTTGTATAGGTCTTGTGACCACTTAGTGATAGCAAACATTGTATTTATCTTTGATATATATATATATATATATATATTTGATGATGTTGTTATCATGTTTCACCTACCTCTCCATATGTTGTTTCTTTTCTCTCTTTATACACATGTTTCTTATGTATGCAATATTTTATTTTCTGTTTCACACTAAGATGCCTTGATGAGTTTTGTTTAAAGTGTTTTAGAAATACAGGTTGTCAAAATTTATCATGCCATGAACTCTCTTCTTGCAAAGTTTTTCAAGAGTTTGTGTTAGGATTAGATTTTATTGTATTCAACAAGTGAGTATGAGTTGAGTGATTTATGACTTCTCTCATATTTCATTTGTTTGTTGTGGTTTTGGTCATAGATTGCCAAAGGAGGAGATTGTTAGGACATATGTGGAACTTGTTATGAACATATGTCATTTAGAATTGGCTAATCCTTTGACAAAACACACTTTACTTGTAATTGGGTAGATCTAGGATGGCTTAAGTCTTCAAGAAACATATTGTTCAAAACAATAGTTAAAGCCATACAAATCTGTATAAGAAACAAGTGAAGAAGTGCTGTATTTTAAAACTTGACAGATAGCTCAACAAATTGTATTTATCGAGGTTTAAAAGGGAGTTTTAGCCTGATACTCGACAGCAGCTCGACAGTTAACTTATCTATCGAGAATTATGAAAATCAGATTTCTAGATTTATTTTTCACTCATATCCAAGTTATTTATGTAGGGTTTCTTTTCTCACAATCCTAGATATATATATATATATATATATATATATATATAAAGATTATTATAAAGGCCATCACATAAGGAATCAGAGCATCCCTTCATGTATTGTGTGACCAAAGACAAAAGTTGACCTAGCTCATCCTTTCATTGAAGAAGCTATTGCATTTGTACACCAAGGGTTTTGTAACCAAGAAACTTCTTGATCTTCATCGTGTGGATGAACTGAAAAACTTTGCAGTCAACATCTTTCTCATGTTGGTGTGTTAGTTACATACTGGGATTTGTGCAAAGGAGTAAGTCGCGTACTGGGATCCGCGCATCGATTGGTTAGTCACGTATTAGGAGCCGTGCATTGAAATGAGAGATTGTCACTATATTGCAAGTCCAATTGTGTATTGGAGTAAGGGTTCAACTGTAGGCTGGTATATGGTACTAGGATTCTTTTACTTGTAACCCCTTGTTTTGATAATAATGGATTCTTGAGAGTGGTGACCTTAAATTCACTCGGTTGGGTTTTGCCTCGGTGGTTTTCCCTATTTGTAAACAAATCACTCGTGTCAAATTTAATTTCCGCTGTATTTAGTTTTTTGGTGATATGTTTGTGCTACCACGCGTATTGCATGTTAAATTGACTTAATTAATTTATTCGGCTAATTAATTGGTTAATGTACCTAAGAGGTCAATACATTCTTGGCCTATCATAGATGATCACAATCAAACACATTCATTAAAAGCTTAAACGATTCAAATAATTTGAATATCATAGCATTTGAGTCCAGGGGCGGAGCCATGTTATGCTATGCCCCCCAAAATTTTTTAAAACCTCTATAATAGTAGGAAAAAAATGGTCTCACACTTTTTCATTTAAGAGCTGGCCCCCTTATGAGAAAAATTTGGCCCCTCCTCCAATACGTAGCCATAAAAATGCCCCACTCCAAATTCGTACTTTTCAACTTTTTGACTTTTCCTTTCCTTCTCTAAGACATGTCAGCCATATCCCACATTTTTTTTTCTTGAGTGAAGCCATATCCCATAGCTATTCAAAGACCTATGTTGTCCTAGTGTAGGAATTATCATTAGAGAGTAGAGAGACTATGAGGGTACAGTATTAGACTATTAGTAGGAATGAAATTGATTTTGAATTTAGTTGGGATGAATGAAATTGATTTTGAATTTATTTTTGACCATATAGTCTAATTTGGTTGAATTTAACTGCTATTTATTTTATGGTTGCTTATAGTAACTTTGTTATATTTAATTTCTATAAATATTATTTCTTGTAAATGTAGTCTAATTTTGGTTAGATATAATGTTTTTTTCTAAAACTAATGCAGGAAGACATGTATATATGTATATATGTCATACTTTGTATTTTTCTTGAATTGCAAATCAATATGATAATATTACCTCGGCCTCCCCAACTAAAAATTTCTGGCTACGTCCCTATTTGAGTCAATCCTTGAAGGGATAATTACACATAACCCACCTGTGGTTTGAGCGAAAATCACTTTGCCTACCCGTGGTTTGAAAAGTATCACTTAACCCACCTGAGGTATGTTTCCGTCACTCTCCGTAACCCACCTCGGTCTCTGCCGTTACAAAAACACATTTGAACCCCAAAACAGAACATAACGCGAATCAAAACCCCCAAAACTCAAACACTCTTCGAGAGAGACACCCAAGGTGCAATCAGGCTTGTTCTTCGCGGATTGGAGCGTGTGGAGAGGGAGAAAGCACTTGTTTTGCATCATCGAACCTGGGCAAGGTATGTGTGATGTTTTCTCATCTGCATTTGGGTTCTTGATGTCATTTTTTTATGGTGACCCACCCACGTAGTTAGGTTTTTCTGTTCATCTGCACAGTAAAATTTTTTTGTTATGTTAAATTAGCATTTTGCTATTTATGTGTAGAATCGCTTAGGATATGCATTTTGCTATTGTTGTTTCTATAATGCATATACCTGAAGGAATCAAGTTTATTTATCAATGATTGCACTTGTTTGTGAAGTGTGGGTAGTGTGGTCCCTATGAATTTGTTGGGAGTCTGGTTTTGCATGTGCTTTATGTGGTCCTTTGTCCGTGTGTTGTTGTCAATTTGTTGGCTTGTTGTCTTTTTTGGCTTCTTCTCACTTTCTGCATGTCAGTGTGTGTAAACAAAATACTTATTTTAATTGCAGATGGATGATGTCACATTTGACCTTGAAATTCATGTTGGGGGATGTTTTGTGGAGGAGCCAACCATACAATATGTGGGTGGGTCTGTACGTTTACTGACAGAGATTGACCCTGACAAGTTGAGTTACTTTGAAATTCAGGATTTATGCCATCTAGTTGGTGCTCCTAAGGAACACAGTAGATATAAGTATTTAATTCTTGATGGTGATCTACAGCATGATTTAAGAGACATAGAAACAGATACAGATGTCGTAAACATGACTAACCTTCATAAGGCATGGTATGCTGAAAAAATCATAATCTATACTGACATAGATGTGGAGCCATTGGCAGTTGAGTATCCTGATGCAGGGGGAGTGGCAGATGGTGGCGTAGGTGGTGATGCAGGGGGAGTGGCAGATGGTATAGGTGGTCATGCAGGTGGTGATGTAAGTGGTGATGCAGCAAGGGTTGAAATAGAATTGGATAGTGATGATGATGAAGATGATGAGAATGATGATGGGAGTGATGATGAAGAAGATGTTGAGGATGTTGACATTGATGCAAGAGATGAAGAACAGAATGTTGAAGGAGATGATGATGATGATGATGATTGGCTAAATGAAGGCCTAGAGGGGGATGGCTTTGGTGATGATGTATTTGCTGCTCAAAACTCAGCTCCACAAGGTTCTGCTCCCAATACAAACTCAGAATCAAGCAATGCACCCCACACAGCCCCAGAATCAAGCAATGCACCCCACACAGCCCCAGAATCAAGCAATGCACCCCACACAGACCCTGAGTGGGCTGAGCCAGCCCTTGAGGATGACCTGGTAAGCATGGATGGGTCTGATGACGAGCAGGTACCTGAGCAAGTAGAGTTTAATGCTAAGAGTGACATGAGAAATGTTGTACTGAAGAAGGAGATGAAGTTCCCTAATGCAAAGGTGTTCAGAGCTGCTTTGAGGGAGTATGCAATCAAAAAACCTATTGACATCAAATTCAAACTTAATGAGAAGACCAAGATATCAGTTCACTGCAAGAATGAGTGTGGGTGGAGATGTTATGCATCTCAAATAAGTGGAGAGCTAACATTTCAAATTAAGACCTTGACTGGTGACTGTACTTGTCCCAAGTCTTTCAAAAACAGCCAAGCAACATCAGCTTATGTTGCTAAGAGGTTCATTGAGGATTTTAGCAAAAATCCAAATTGGGAGGTGAGTGGTGTACACAACCATGTGATGCAAAATTTATCTGTTGACCTAAGTGTAAACCAAGTATATAGGTCAAAGAGAAAGGCAAAGGATTTGATAAATGGAGATGAGCAACTGCAATATGGTGTCCTTAGGGACTATGCACAAATGATAACCACTGTAGACAAGGTGAGTAGGGTTATATTGCAGACAGAAATGGCTGAGGAGACTTCCCAGCCAAAATTTAAGAGGATGTATTTTAGATTCAATGCTCAGAAGGTAGGATTTTTAGGTGGATGCAGACCATTTATAGGTTTAGATGGTTGTCACATAAAGCACAGATTTGGTGGGCAAATCTTATCTGCCACTGCCAAGGATGCAAATGACAACATTTTTCCAGTAGCCATGGCTGTTGTGGAACAAGAAACCAGGGAGTCTTGGATATGGTTTTTGGAAATTTTTGCTGATGATATAGGGAGGCCAGAGGAGCTTCAGTTGGTCTTCATTTCTGATAGGCAAAAGGTATGCAAGTTTTGTTTTGTTCAGTTACACTTGAATAGTTGACTTTGTTTGCTGAACTAACTTGTTTTGTTTGTTTGTTTGCTTGCTTATTTACAGGGGCTTATACCTGCAATAGAGACACTATTCCCTACCGTGGAGCATAGATACTGTGTGAAACACATCTACAACAATTTCAAAGTTGATCACAAGGGATTGGAGCTGAAGGATGCATTGTGGAGGTGTGCTGCTGCCACAACAGTAAGGGAGTTTGAGAGATGCATGCAGTACATAAGGGATTTGGATGAAAAGGCATATGAGTATCTTGCAAACATTGCACCTGCACAGTGGACAAGGTCACACTTCACTCCTAGGGCCTTAACAGATTGTTTGGTAAATAATTTGAGTGAGTCTTTTAATGCAATGATATTGAAGTCTAGGGACAAGCCTATCTTGGCAATGTTGGAGTGGATTAGGGTTAGACTTATGACTAGACTTTACACAAAAAGGGAAGGGATACAGAAGTATGCTGGAAAGTTGTGTCCAAGCATACAAGATAGGTTGGAGAAATTGAAGGTTGAAAGTAAGGCATTTAGTGCTACCCCAGCTGGTAGTTTCCTTTATGAGGTAGGCAGTCAGTATGAGAGGCATGTAGTTGATTTGGTGAAGAAGACATGTAGCTGTAGGTCTTGGGATTTAAATGGCATTCCTTGCAAACATGCCATAACAGCCATTTATACAAACATTGAGACACCAGAAGACTATACCCACCCATGCTACTTCAAAGAAACTTACATGGAGATATACAAGGAGGTACTTCCTCCCATGCCTGGCCAGTCAGAATGGGTTGAGACTGGACAGCCTGCTCCCCTGACACCTCACATATACAAACCACCAGGCAGACCACCCAAGCAAAGAAAGAGGGCTTCTGATGAGCCTAGGAACCCTTACAAAGCAAGTAGACAGAACAGACCTGTAAGATGTGGGAAATGCAAAAAGGAAGGGCATAACTCAAGAGGGTGCAAGGCTGGCATCACTGGGGAGACACCATGGCAGAGGAGACAGAGACTTCAAAGAGAAAAAGCTGTAAGTAAATGGCAAAAAACACTGTATTGAATAGACACTGTATTGAACTTATAGACCTACAAAAAAACAAAAAAACTGGGTTTTTAAACTTACAATAGACACTGTATTGAAACTGGGTTTTGTTGCAGGCAAGGGAAGGGGTGCCTGCACCTAGATCTGCACCTCAGCCTGCACCTCAGCCTGCACCTCAGCCACCATCCCAGCAGCCTACCCAGACCTACAACATGATGTCTGCCACTCAGCCTTCATCCTCACAGCAAGGAAATCAACCTAGGCCATCTCACAAGAGAGCAGGATGGTTCTCTTCCTCACAACCAGAGTTTCACACACCTAGGGAGACCTGGGATACCTTACCAAGTTCTTCACAGGTAACTTAGTCTTGGATGGTTGTGTAGCTTGGGATATTTTTTAACAAGTGGATCTATTTTTTATTTTGTAGCCTTCACATGCAAGTGGGAGCACTGGTGGCGTGAGGACTAGAGGACAGCTTGCTGCACAAAGGCCACCAAAAATGAATCCAGTGGGTGGAAAGAGGAAAGAGTAAAGGCAAGAAATGAATGAAGCTAGTGGGTACGCATGCCAGCATTGGGAGTAAAGCTAGTGGGAACATGTGGGCCTTTTTGGTTTTTTTTTTTTTGTGAAGACCACTGTTGGCCTTTTGTAATTATCAATTAGTGTAAAAAACAGTCACTGCTGGCCTTGGAATGTGCTTTTTTGTAATTACTAATTAGTGTAAAAAACAATTACTTGAAAAGTGACGGAGAGTGACGGAAACATACCTCAGGTGGGTTAAGTGATACTTTTCAAACCACGGGTAGGCAAAGTGATTTTCGCTCAAATCACAGGTGGGTTATGTGTAATTATCCCTTGAAAAAATATATAAATCGCAGTGGCCAATAAGGCAATAACAACTAAAACACAAATTCAAACCATTAACTTTGGGACCCATTGGAAACGGTTCCAGGGTTCGACAAAGGCTATATATATATATATATATATATATATATATATTCAACCAATAAATCAATCAGCCCACTTTATATATAAAATATAATATTGCTAAACATTCAAACATGTAACTTCCTTCTGCAGAATTGTTACTTCAGTACGGTACACGCAATTGGCAATTAATGAATTTTACATAAAATAACTTTTTCACAAAGGTCATCGTCTACGGTGAAAGCAAAGCCAAAATAAAAACTTAACAAACAGATCAAAGATGCACAAGTCTGTTTGTTATCGCACAACGTATGCGAAAAGAAACCAGAAATTGCCAAACTCAAGGAAAAAATTGGCTTTTGCCCCTCTCAAGAAAACAATCCAGTATTTTGCTCTTTTTTCCAAATTAATTAGGGAAATGCCCCTCTTTTGAAACTCAATTTTCTCAAAATCAAGTTAAGCCCTATAGTGACGTTTTTAAGGATCCTATAGTGACGTTTTAAGTACCTATAGTGGCGTTTTGTAATCTGATTTCCATGAAGTCGAGTTATAGGTAAAAAAAAGAAAAAAAATTGCATATAACTTGACTTCATGGAGATCGGATTACAAAATGCCACTATAGGTCCTTAAAACGTCACTATAGGCTCCTTAAAACGCCATTATAGGGCTCCAGATTTTTTTTTTTTTTAAACTCGATTTTGAGAAAATCGAGTTTCAAAAGAGTGGCATTTTCCTAATTAGTTTGAAAAATGGGGCAAAATGCTAGATTTTTTTTTTTGAAAGGGGCATTTGCCCATTTTCTCCCCAAACTCAACATAAATCACAAAATTAGTGAAGGGAAAAAAAACACAGCAAAAGTTGCAATATTTGATTGACTTGACTTAATGGCACAATTGAATGTTATCATTAGACAATATTTACCCCATACAAGAGTTGTTAAATTGTTACTATAAATTTGTCCCCAAGATACGACCAAGTATATTGGGTTCTACAAATAGTAAATTTGGAAAAGACCCACAAGTTTTTTGTGTTTTTAAGAAAGATGAAAGAGAAGAGGTTGAGAAGAAGTTACCAAATAAATATGAACCACTATTATTTTTATTTTATTTTTCCAACTAAAACTCATCCAGTCGTTATTCTCGTGCATTGCATTAGTTAGCGACTAGTATAAACAAAAAGGGGTAGTGTTAATTTCTTCAAATTTCAAGTGAGGAGATTGTCCCTTTTTTTTTCCTTCAAATTTGGGGTGGAATGTCATTTCTCCAAACCTCAAGAGAAAGGAGTATAATTACCCATTTTCTTTTTTGTTGCTAATACTTATAAGGTAAAATTATTATTTTGGTTCTTATATTTTGAGGTTACAATTAATTTTGGTCCTAATGTTGATGTGACTACTAAAATAATAATAATAAAAAATTTATTGGACATTTTAAAAATGCCACATCAACATTTATATTTTAAAAATCAAATTAAACTAAAATTAATAAAATGAATAAAAAATGACAAAGTTTAACTACAAAATTGGTTGTAGCCTAAGGCTTGTAACGGTGAACTGATATCTTTTCATTGCTTGTAACAACTACAACCTCGTCTTTGCAAGTTAAAAGCTCATTTGCCACAACCATATGCATCTTGTACTTATTAAGAGCCATATTAGCATTCTCCAAAAGTATTTGTATATTTATCTCTAACTATTTAGCCAGGCAGAGGAGAACTTTCAATCCCATTTCATTATAAAGTAACAAAAAGTTAAGGAACTTATAGCAAAAGACTTTTTATACAAAATTCCAGTATAAGGGAGACTAATAGGCCCTCCACTTTCTTCAAGACATAGGGGATTATGAAAGACCATACATCCTTTGTCTACCCTTTTCTCTTTCTCAAATTCACATTACCAAAAAAGTATATGAAGCCAAAAATATTGTGAAAACATCTATGTTCAGTGAAAGTCCTGGTAGGCACGTTCAAATTCGTAGCCATGTATATTTTGTTTTGATATAAACTCAAATTTCTATTTAAAAAAAACTACATATTGACCCAAACCAAAATTCAACCAAGGCTATAAGAGTGATTTGTGATGGGAAATTTAAAAAATACAACACAAAAATTTATATAAAAAAACCATCAACCTAAATTAGAGTTGTAAAAAAGAACAAAAATTGAGAGAGAGAGAGAGAGAGAATACTCATAGTTTTTGTGTGAAAAAAAAATATGGACTAAATGGAATAAATGATATCAAATTTATATAAAATAAGATGGGGAAAAGAAAAGTCAAAATATAAGAAAGAGGAAATGATGAAGGAAGTTTAACGGTAAAGTAAAGAGTAGTAGGGAGATAAAGAGACAAAGAGGGAGGGAAAGGGTTGGAAGAAGAGAAGAAGTTTTTTTTTTTTTTTTTTTTTTAGAATAGGAAGATGAAAACTTTAAATTTTCAATTTTAACAATTACTTAAAATTAGAAATAAGAAAACGAAAGGTTGAAATCAATTTGGATAGTTGAATATTGTCAAACATTTGTATCTAATGAATAGTAACATCAATAAATCAATCAATCAATCAATATATATATAAACAGAGACCTCATGCGAGAGAGTATGGGGTTCTGCCATGTGGTGCACTTTATGAAGAGAATTAAGATACCCTTAAGCCATATTAGAGATAAAAACAAATTTAATAGTAGAGACTCTTTATTTCCTTTAGTTCAATGTTTCAAGACCTTCCATCTCTGACACACACAAAAAACTCTTTACATTTCCATTCATCCTTTTCACTTTCACTCCTTTATATACACATGTCCATAGCCTTTCATATCATCCTATCTCAAATACACTTAGACAAAAAATGATGTCATTTAGTTTCAACCTTTCAATGACACCTACATAACTCCAACGTTGCAGTATCATTTGATTGTAACTCGTATGAGTAGGCTATGACCAAGGAAGGGGGCTTGCGTTTTTTATTCAGTGACGGTAGCTTACGATTTTAATGTTGAAGTCAGACATTGTAGATTTTGTGAAGGTTATGATTCACTTGGAGTCCTTGGGTGTTTGAGATTTTGGTTTGGGAAAGTTATAAATGTATTTTATTTTAGAACTAAAGAAAAAAGAAACATTCTAATTGATTATTTATGGAGTTGGCTTTTTTTATTTATTTAAATTTTATATTAGAATTCATAATTTGTAGGTTTCTTTGTATGTAGCCATAGTGGTAAAAACAAAAATTGATGGTGACTTAAAAGTAATTTTCTCTTTCTTTTAAAGGATATAGAAGCCCAACTAAAGCCAATTAAATTTTGATAAATGAATGTGTTTTTAGCAAATTTCTCTTTGTTTAATCACATTCTCTTTATGTTGATACTTACAAATGATTTCCTTAATTCCATGGAGATAATTAATTGGGTGTTTATGATCAAGTTCTACATATTTGGTTATGAGAATAGAGTGATTGAGAAAGTGTTTGGTAGGTTGCTTAAATTTACGTAATTTTAGGATATAAAAGTATTTTATATTTTAAATTCTTATTTGTAGATTTCAAAATCATTTAATCAGTTTGAAAAATAAAATTTACTTTTAGCGGTAAATATTATAATATATTATAATCTTACAATGTTATACAATTTTTTAAAATAAATTATGAATTAAAAAAAAATTCAAGTTTCAAAGTATTTAACAATTTTGTGCAAAAACATAAATATTATACAACAAAATAAGTATTAAGTATTATATGTAGATTTTAATATACATAAAAATGATTTCAAATGAAATTGTAAAGTAGCTCGTGTATCGTGTGGGATATCATCTAGTTTGTAATAAATAGTCAAACATGTGCATATATCCACTAAAAAAAAAAATGAATTATTTAATTCTAACAATTACTTGAAATTAGAAAGAAGAAAATCAATATTTTTTTTTTTTTGAGAACCCAGACCAGAACAGCCTGGAAATATATTGAAGGAAAACACTTAATGAACATCAAAGAGAGCTAAGGGAGCAAAGTGAAAAAAATGCTTTGGAGAGTAAAGTTGTAGCAGACTCTCTCTTAGGGTACGTTTGGTACGCTGTAATAGCTCCTGTAATGGAATAGTTATTCATATGTAATATCAATTCGGTCATTTGGTTGCATCTTTATTACGTGGATTAGTAATTACATTGGAATAACTATTCTTTAAATTGAAGAATAGCTATTCCTCTTTAAAATGGATGTAATAGCTATTCCTTAGTGTATATAATAGGTTTTAAAATTAATATATTTCCAAAAATATAAAGTTTCATTATACATCATCTTTTACAAGTTTTTCATATTTAACAACCAAACTTATGAATAGTAATAGTTATTCAATTACAATGTCTTCTATTCCCAATAATAAAGATTACTATTCCTAATATAATCTATATTCAGTGTACCAAATGTATCATTATATTTTCCTCAAAAAGTCAAACCAGGAACAAAGACTGTCAGCCAAGTTTTTGGCAAAGCAATTAATTTGCATCGTTTTGCCTTGGAGATGGGTCTAGTAGCACCACTACCAAATCTGATTTGAAATCACTCCAAAGCATTTTTTTCACTTTGGAATTACAAAAATAAATTATTCTGCCTTGTGAAAACTGGGATTGATTAGTTATGCTCACACCAGGACAGTAAAATGAATTCTGAAAGTCATTATGTTTTAGCGATTAACAAAATAACCACGAGAACATTAAAAAAAAAAAAAAAGAAGACAACTTCAACTACTACAACAACAATATTCAACAATATTAGAAACAACATCTGTAGAGATCAATGCAGCCTTTTCTCCATAGGACTTTGGCAGGTCAACTAGCCACGAAGTCCCCCTTACATCTAACTCAGAAACAACTTAGCCCTTTCATGGCCCCTTGAAATCTGGAAATGTTTAGTTATACCCAGATGGGCCATCAGAAGCCAGACGTGAGTGAGTAGCTCTCCACCTTGACTGAGCCGCCTAGCATGGTAATTCCAGCTACACTGACTTGCAGCATAAGATAGCATCCCCACCCACACTTGGCTTATCCTCTCCCACTTCTGTTGTGTCTCCAGGAATCGCAGAGATTGTGCAACTATGCATGCATCAAATAGCACCGACTTGCTCCTGTCACCTTTTATTTGAGATGGCAGAATTTCTGTGTTCACTTTAAATAGCACTTCACAAGCTTTTTTTTCGTCTGATATATATTCTCTTTCTTCTATAATCTCGATAGCCTCAGCACAAGTGTCCTGAAATCTAATTTGACCAATCCCACTGGGCAGCATGTAAGGGTGCATTACTAGAAGGAACACCAAATAATTCGACAACAACTTGCTTATACGTATCAAATTTGTGACATTTTGGGAGTCATTGTCCTCATCACTATAATGGCAGAGATCTGTCACATTTTGGAAGTCATTGTCCTCATCACTATAATGGCAGAGATCTGTTGCAATGTGCCAGCGAAGAATGGTTTCATCAAAGTTTTCCTCCGTGCTCTGAGCAAGATTATGAAAAAACCTTTTTGTCTCAGCATCATTTCCAGTATAAGCAAATAATTTGCTGATATCTGATATGCTGTTTGCGTTCTTAAGCTGTTCAAAGATCTTTTCTTTCAAACCCGTATCCTCATCATGGACAGGCTTCAAATTCTGGTACAATTGCTCAGAAACGCTGATATCTGATATGCTGCTTGCGTTCTTAAGCTGTTCAAAGATCTTTTCTTTCAAACCCTTATCCCCATCATGGACAGGCTCCAAATTCTGGTACCAATATTTCTCTAACATTTCATCAATGTACTTCTTGGTTCGACTCCCTTTAAATGACTTACATTTGATGCAGTGACTCATTAGGTTGTATTGCCCCACAGATTCCGACCATCTCTTGTTTAGAGGTAATAGTTTACATGATCCAAAACATGATTGAAAACACGAGTTGGCTTTAGAGATGAGATCCACCAATGGTTTCTTCTGCTTACTCCGCCAAAGCTGTGTCCAATCTGAAGAAAGTAATACAATTACTGCATAAATTTCTAGAACGATAGCTCCAAACAGCAACAAAAAAGTGACGCTCGTGTCGATGGTTGAGTAATCATTTCTATCGATGATCAAGAAGGCTATTAGAGTAGAAATAGTACATAATAAACTGACAAAACGACAAATGCTGCCTGGCCAAGAATGGATCAAACCAGCCTTTGTAAGAAGTAAATCGTACATGAACCCGAGCTCAATCTCTATCACCTCAAAAGCTTCTTTGCCAGTCTCTTTTTGTTGGAAGAAAGATCGGCTATTCTCGCGATCTTGGAAGCTTAGGATGAGATCTGCAAATAAAGGCTTGAAAGCTCTGAAGAAGTAAGAGGCCTCATGTAATGCATCTGAAAAATTATCGTGTCTCACAACTGTGGAAGTATCAATTATTGTCCCTACAGAGATTTTGAATCCCTCAGCTTTCTTGGCATCGTATCCATCCATGAATTTGGCATAGTTAGGTCCTGGATCGGGTCGAGGGAGCATTGAGTCTCTGAATACATCATTGCTTGCAGCTCGCAGAACCCATATCCGCTCCCCAATTTTAATTATTCCAGCTATCAACATTGGAATTGCTAGAAAATTAACTTTGGTGTATACCCAGGACCTTGACAACACGTACAATGCCACAATAAGTTGGACTACTAACTCAACCAAGCGCCTTGGCCACAATTCATTGTCTTCCAATGAATAGGCAGTAATGGTGTCTGGACCACCAAGATGCACGAGAAGAAATGGTGCCCAGAATGCCATTATCACATAGTCGGGTTCGTATGACTGAGTTTTCTTAGCACCTTCTTTTCGGGAGAGGACGCCAAGCGAAACAGTCGCAATCCAATCTGCAGACAAATACGCAACCCAAAGGAATATTCTAATCCAATTTTTGGGTATGTACTTCCTCCGTTTGCCCAAAACGATGAGAACTATTTGCAAGAAGAGACTGAGTAAAACTAATACTCGGACCTCCCATCTATTCCATATTGTCTCAATTCTTTCAGAGGAGATCCCAATCAGCGTCATCTGCTGGTGCTGGAAGATCAGAGTGCTAAGAACTGGGAAAAAAAAAAGCGTTAGATTATAGAAGAAAACTAATTTAAGCTAGATTGAAGAATGGCAGAAATTAATTTGGAGTGAGCTTAATTACCGATGATAAGCATGACTTGTTCTCTCTTTCCCTTCTGTTGTTCACTTTACTTACTGTTTCACTCCCCTAATTATTGAACGGCTCCTAATCGAATTGTTGAAGCCACCGCATCCAGAAATAAGCGTGCAATTAACTTTTTGAAAAAGATGGACTGACCGTAGCCCGTAGGTTCTAACCGCTTAGCTGGAGGTATCAAACTTTTTGTATTTTGTATTTTATTTACCAAAAAAAATGTAATTTGTATATTAACGATGCGTTCGGATGCTGCTTATTTTGCTGAAAACTAAAAAAAAAAATTTCTAATTACTATTCACAAATGAAAATACTTTTCATTTATCTTAATGCACTGTTCATGTCTCATAAACGGTGCAAGAGGCGCTGGTAAAAAAAAAAAAAAAAAAAAAAGGCAAAACACTAAAACGTGGACATGTAGACGCACAATCCAAACGGTACCTAAATGGAAGCTTATGGCAAACAATGAACAGTGACCGCCCCCGAGTAATCATTAAGTAATGTCAAAATAATCTCTTCTCATAGATGCCACCAAATGATCAGGAAAATTATTCAATATTTTCGGAGTACATATATTTTTTTTTTCACATGAATAATGGTTTTTATAATAAATTTAAGGTGAAAATGCAAATTGTACCTTTTAAATTTGAATGAAATTTATTTCCAGACCTTTAAATTTACTTTCGTTCAATTAAGTTCTCTAAGTTTCAAATTTATTCAATTAAGTCTTCAGTAAGCAGTTAACTAATAAAAAAAATGTTTCTTAAAAATCATACATGAAAAAAATATAAAAATAATAAAACCAAAGAGAAATTATAAAAGAAAAAGAAATAAATACATGAGAAAGAGGGAAAGACCTTGAGAACAAGCTCATTCTCACTGAGTTGGATAATGCACTTCTTTCTCACTTGGTGATTCTTTGCAATATATGACAAAGTACTACATACCATCCTACAGCATTCACATCAAGCTCAATGTCATTTTAGTCAAATTTGGTCTAAAATATTACTTAAGCTAATCTATTATCACACATAACTACATCAATCTCAATACTCTATCACCATTTCATTTAATTATTTTTTTTCTGTCTCTAGATAAATTTTTTTCTCTTGCATTTTTCCCAATTTCAACCATTCTTTTTTTTTTTTTTTTTTGATCAATCAAGTCAGATCACAAATACAAATTCAAAAATACAAACTATAATCGGACTCATATCTCTCACAACATTCAAATCGACCCGTACTAGCCCCAATAGAAGCGCTCAAAGCCAAAACCTAAATCGAACCTTGCCACCGTCACCGACCACCATTCTCGACCTAGAGAGAGAGAGAGAGAGAGAGAGAGAGAGAGAGAGAGATATTTAAGCTTGTTACAGCGGTGACCCAGGCAAAACCCAAATCGTTCCCAACCACCATTTGCGACCTTGTTGTTCATCTCCCTCCATCTCTCCTATTCGAGCATATTTAGCATGGGGAAGTGAAGGTTAAACATTCTAAACAATAAAGAAATTGAGAGAGAGAGAGAGAGAGATATGAGAGTTGAAGTTAGGCATGATAAACTAAATAAATTTTGGTGTAGTATGGAACAATTTCTCACCAAAAGAGACGAATTACTATTCATTGTTAAGTTTTTTTGGTTAATTTATTGAGCTTGAGGTATGAGATTTTCGTGGCTGTTTAGTTACATTTTTAGCATCAAGTTAGTTTAACTAGGATAATGAGAATACTCTTAGAGCTTCAATAAAGAAACTTTACATGCACACTTACATAATACATATACACATATTTGAATAAGAAGGAAATTATGTTAGAGTTAGGTTTAATTGGACGAAGAGGTAGAGATAGGAAGAACAAAGTTGAAAGTAATACTTGCCTTTTTGGAGTTTGTTGAGATCATTAGATTTGGTTTCAAATTCGAGCTATAGCTCTTGAGCAACGACAATTTTATTAATTTTTTTTTCACATGAGAAATTTTATTTTTGGGTAAAATATATTTAAACTCCTGAGGTTTGGGCTAATACCAGTTAGGTTTAAAACTTTTCAAAACTAACCAACTTAATGCCTAAATTGTTGCTCATTTTTTTTCCTCTTCCTCACTGTGATTAGGGGCTTAGTTTTTTAATTTTGAAAATTTTTGAAACTAGCTGACATCAGCCCAAACCTCAGCAGTGTCAACTTTATTTTACCATTTTTTTCAGAAAATAAATTTTTATTAGTTAATTTCATACTTGACAGTAACTTTTAAACGAAATTGGACAGAATGCATAAATTGAATAAATTTAAAACTTAGAGGACTCAATTGTACGAAAATAAAGTTACCTAAAATGAAGGATGGATTATCTATGGTGCGCAGTTAGCATTTTTTTTAAATGGGTCGAACAAGTTACAAAGTTGAATGATTAGGGTTTTTTTGTTTGTTCATTTTTGAAATAGCTTTTTGTTGAATATTTTTTATGTTTGTTGTTGTTTGGGCTAAATTTTAGAGTTGTGCTATGGACATAACAAACTATCATGACATTTTCACAATAGTTGAGGTGTTAGTCCCTTGTAGGTTAAAATAAAATAATAAAATATTAGATTGGAACCCATCACAATTAAAAACTACAATGTTGTGAAAATACTTTGAGATTTTTTTTTTTAATTTCAAAATTCACAAAAAAAAAAAAAAAAAAACTCCCAAAACATTATCCAACAAAGCCAAGCCACCATTTACTACAATAAAAAACAATTACTACTACAAGAGACAGTATATATATCAAATTTCAAAACTAAATTTCTCTGCTAATTTGAAGACAAAAAGAGAGAGGCAAGTTTTCGGTTAATTACCTATGCTAATTTGTTATAGAATTTAAGTAATACAGGTGAAAAATTCAATTTTGATGTTTTGGTATTTACTGTAGAATTTTGATGTGTTCCTTAACCGGGTTTACTAGTAAGTTGAATATGAAATTGAACCCGTGTAAAGTATTGATTTTTCTATTTGTCTTTCATGTCTTGTTTTTTATAAATTGTGTAGTTGAATCGCTTCTCTATTAAAAATCTTGATGTAGAAAATGTTCAAAATTGGGTTATTTCTTTCTCCGATTATTAGCAGCCATTTGTTTCTTTCTATCTCTATTGGCATGCTATTGTTAGGTGAGTTTTACTTTTTATTGTTCTCTCTTCTACAATCTCTTAGTCCGTATCAAGCTCTAAAAAACAAATATCCATGTAGCCAAGTCTTCATGAAATCCATACATTCTACAACTTTATGGCCCTAATTAATCAAACGGTTGGGGAATCTCCATGCAGTGAAAGAAGTCAAGAAATATTAATTGATTAAAAGCAACATTGTCCGAAATTGAAAACTATTTACCACTGCATATCCTTGATGCGATGGTCACTCTACAAATATAAGTGCTTGTGGAGTGTGGGGGGCAAAGGTCAGGGTTCAAGTCTTTAGGAGGACACTTTACACACATATACACTTAGATTATTCTAGAGTAGAATTCTATCTTGTAGTTGTATCAAAAAAAAAAAAAAAACTATTTGATGAGAACATTGCCAAGCGAACCTTGCTCACAAACCTTTCCTACAATTCATGGGAAATTTTTATTATTATTGAGAATCTCAATGTGTCAGCTTGGATTATCATTATTGATGTCAAAAAATGGATGTTATTATTGACTAATCAATCCAAATGGAATTAAAAGGATTTCCTATGACGCAAGTGCCACATAGGTATGCTATATTTACACCATTCTATTATAGTTCATAATTCGTTAGGGACTTATTAGGGGAACAAAAAGATGGCAATTAACATGGCGTTACAAATCATGAAACACAATCCAATGGGTACTTTCGGTTTTTTTAATTTTATTTCTAATTTATTTTTATTTTTTATTTTTGAACAAGTTATCACTTATTAGCACTATTTTAGACTATCATAACCTGCAAGAGCAATAGTGTGAATGGATTCTTTAAAAAAACCTTCTCCTCTCTTCCCGTGTGTGTGTTAAAAATACTTAGTATTCTAAAAAAAAAAAAAAAAAAGATTCTTTAGAAAAGAAAAGACAAAGGAGGGCAAAAACAGAACAAAACATTTTTTTTAGAAGCAAGAGAATAAAACATACAGAAGTGATTAAATCAACTACTAGCCTCATCACACATGCTCTGCATGTGCAATGAGGCTTTTTTTTTAATTATTATTTTGAGTTTAATGTAATTTTTCAATTTGAATTTATTTACTGTTAGTCAAGTTACACTAGAATAAATTTTTAAGAACTAAAATTTAGTATTTGGAAATGAGTAAACTACTGAATTTAGTGTGTACTGGTTTTTAGGAAAAAATAAATTAAACGTGCATGAGATATATTCAAATAGAGAGTGTGCTATTTTTTATGAAAAAAGTTTATCTAGTAGTTTATTTTATTTTATTTTATTTTAAATTTTGTTGAATTACAATTTTAACCCAATTTTTTATTTTTTAAGAATAAGGATTATACTGCGTACCCTTGGTGCAATGGTCACTTCATAAGTATAAATGCTTGTGGGGTGTAGGGGCAAGGGCCGGGGTTCAAGTCTTCAGGAAGGAATTTCACACACATATACACTTAGATTAGGCTAGAGTAGAGTTTCTATATTATATATATATATATATATATATATATATTTATATATATAAAGAATAAGGATTATCTAATTAGATTAAGGATATTTTGACATTTTTTGAAGTCATAACTAACTTTTTGAATCCTCACTTAATTAATAACTCATAAACTTTATGGGAAAATTATTGAATACTCTAGGAGTATCATAAATGTGTATTCCCTCTCTTTCACATGAGTTGTGGGTTCTATGCACCATGAATTTAATTAGTGGGATCCACAATTATGTGAGAAGGGGGAGTGTGTATTTGTGGTACTCCTGAAATATTATATAATTAGCCAACTTTCTGTTTCAGTTTCCTGAAATTTTGGTGGTAATAAGGATAGAGGAGATAGTGTGACAGGAGGGCGAGAAAAAATTATACTGTCCTCATGGTAAACCACGTTATTTGTTCACCATTCTACTAAAAAAAACTCTAATTTGTTTAAAATTACTAAGTCAGCTTATGATTAAAATATATATATATATATATATATATATATATAAAAGTCAAGTTTTTACCCGAAATTTGGGTGGTGATAATTATAAGGATAAAAGAGATCATGTGGAGTAAGATAACAGAGTGATTTTTTTATAGTAGGAGTGCTAATAAATATAAAATTTAAACAAATAAAAGGTAAAAACGAAAATTGGATAAATAGAGTGTCATAATGTTTAAAATCGAGATAGAGTGTCACACCTCTTAGGGTAAATAACTGTCAAATTTTTTTTTTTTAATATTAATTTATTTAAGAAAGAGATAAAGTAATGTGGAATAATGTTTAAAAGTAAGATAGAGATATAAGCATGTGTGATGAGACTCTTTTATTTTTATTTTTTGGGTTTAGTGCCATAATATTTAAAAGTAAGATAGAGTGTCCTAATTCTTAGGATAAATAACCGTCAATAATTTTTTTTTTAATTGAGAAAGAAATAAAGTAATGTGAAATAATGTATAAAAGTGAGATAAAGATTGAGTTCTAATTTTTAATATTTTTCTCTTTGTAAGAGTTTATAAAAGTTTGAAATTTTGAATTTAAAATAAAAAGTGGTAATTCAGATTGGAGATTAGAAAGGAAAACAGCCTAAAACTTAGGAGCTTTTTTAGAAAATAGTAAATTACTCTTTTAACCAATTTATGTTTTTAAAATTAAAATTATTTAACTAAATGATAGGGTTATTTTAGAGAATTTAAGAATTTTTATAAGAATATTTTAGTATGCAAAATGATGAAATGGAAATAGAGAATTCTATTATTAATACTAGCCTCTAAGCACGCTCGTTGCACGTGCTTTGAGGCTCTTCTATTTTTTTGGATAAAGTTTAATAATTTGAATCTGTTATAATTTGGAAATATATTTTTTATCAAATAAAAATGATAAATTTTAAAAATAAGCTATAATTGTAATTTCCTTTTTGAATGTGTGTTTGCAAGTGGTGTAGTGATATAGAGAAAAGTTTTGGTAGGAAAGGGGAAAGAAGTCTAAATTTTAGGAGTTCTCTTAATTTTTAATTTTTATTTTTAAATTGGGGGTGTTTTATTTTTATTAAGATGAAAAAGGAATAAAAAATGCTAAATTTTAGGGAATAAATAGAACGTGAAGGAAAAAAAATCCTAAATTTTAGGAGTTCCCATTTTAAATTCAAAATAAAAAATTTTCATTTGAAATTTATGACCCTATTTCAAAGAGGTTACATTTTATTAATGAGGGTATTTTTGAACCATATAAAAGTCTAGTTTAAAAAGGGAATCCTATTATAGATAGTACTAAGAATCATCACACGCGCTCTGTTCGTGTAATAATGTTCTTTTTTACTTATTTTTGTTTTTGTTTTGTTTTGTTTTGTTTTTTATTTTTTATTTTTGTTTTTTTGTTTGTTTGTTTAGTGTTATAATACATAAAAGTGATGTATAAATAACTGTGTGTATTTATTATTTTTGTTAAGAAGGAGGTAAGGTAACGTTAAATAATGTTTAAGAATGAAATAGAAAACCGTAAGAAGTTGAAATCTAATGGGACATTTGAATTTATAGATTGGGGTAAGAATTGTGATAAGTAAAAACGTTTTAGATTTGAATCAAAAAAAGAAAAAGAAAAAAAAAAGATGACCTGCGTTAGTATGGATGGATGAGGATTTATGATAACTATATAGAATTTAGATAAAAAAAATTTAGGAATTTTAAAGAATTTAAAAAAAAAAAAAAAAACAATAAAAATTTTGGGATAAGAATGGATAGTTTTACATGAGGTAGTGGGTTTTTTTTTTTTTTTTTTTGGAAGAAGTAGTTTTGTATTGTTTTTTATAAGATAATTGAAGTATTTGAATTTAAATAGATAACAAATACAGATAGACATTTGAATACAAATAAGTGGTGAGAATAACCTTTTTTTTTTTCCCTTTTGTACGTGAGTTAGTACTATTGTTTTAACCTTTTTGCTTTTTTTTAGAAAAAAAAAAAATTAAACTAAAGGGTATGTTATTTTAGAATTTGTATGAGGATAATTTGGTACGCCAAAAATTGAAAAAGAAATAGGAGAATTCTCTTATTAATAGTATAGATTATAGACTAGCCTCATCACTTGTGCTTTGTTAGTGCAATGAGCCTTTGTTTTTCTTCGTTTAGTGTAATTATTTTCCAATCATTCAATTTAAGATTTATGCATTTATTCAATAATATTATGCATTTGCAAACTACTAATATATATATATATATATATATATATATATATGTAGAGAGAGAATCCATAAACACATTCACATATGAATATATGGTTTCAACCATAGTCGTCAAAATCCCGATCTGGATCCTATGATCCTACGATTTTACGATTCTGATGATCCCAAACAACTTTGGTTTCTTGTAATCTTTTTTAACTTGACAGAAGGCTCAGTTGGACCCAAATGAAAAATAAAATCTCAATAGACAAAGTTTTTCCACTCTAATGTAGACAGAGCGTCAATTGGACCTAAAAAAAAAATCTCAATAGATTGTCACATTTTGAGGTTTTTGGCCTCTTTAAATGATGTTTACAAATGAGTATACTAATGTACAGTAATTATATTAATGAATGTATAATTTATGTGATTATTTAACATACCAATGTGTATTTTTTGATTTTTTTTTTCTTAAATAATGTAAGATCTTATGATCCACGATCTAATCTTAAGATTTATGATATCACTTACCTCCCACGATTCTACATAGGATCCCGATTTTGACAACTTTGGTTTCAACACTATTTTCAAGGCTCATTTTCAGAAACTAGATTTATGACACTTCTAAATATATTAATAGTTTACAAATGTATAATATTATTGGATAAACACCTAAACCTTTGATTGATTTGAAAGTAATGACACTTAAAAAAAAAAAAAAAAACTCAGAGACTTTACAAAGCCTATATATATATATATAGACAGAGCTGAGAGAAAATCCAATTAGATTTCAATTGAAATCCAATTTTTCACCATGTGTCCATTTAAGTTTTTTATTTTTGTGGTAAATAAATTAGGGGCGGAGTCAGGGGGGCAGTTGCCCCCCCTAGCCAGCTCAAAGAATACCTTTAGTTATTAAATATCCCTGCCTACTTTTTGTTTTTGAGTTTATTAAATGTTAATTTGTTTCTTTGGTCATAAAACAAAGCATAACTTCTAAGTGAACTATTGAGGAACCTTAAGTCCTCCCCTAGCATTTCTTGCATTGAAATTTTTTTAGTTTGCCCCTACTATATTATAATTTGAACATTTTATGGGAACACATTAACCAAAATAATAGAAATTCACATATATTACACTTAGTATCTATCTAACTACTAATAGTTTCATTCATAACTTGAGTTTTGGCTCTAACAAAAATTAAAAAAATAGATCACTCATGTTAGAAATATCTCAATAGATACAATATTATGAATAAGTTTTTTTTTTTTTGGTATAATTACGTTAAATATCACTTAGTATTTAAATGAAGAGCTTTTAATTTTTCAAATTGGTCTCAAATATTATATATTCACATAAATTTGTGTAATTGCATATATCATATATAAATTTGCCCCCCCCCCCCCCTCAACTCAAATCTTGGCTTCACCATTGAAATAAATTATTCAGTGCAAAAACTGAAAAGTCTAAAACCAATTAAATTATATATATATATATATATAGAAATATATGGTTTAAAAAAGTGTAAACTAATATCATTATAATGCTAAAGGTAGCTTGCTTCCCAAGCCACCCACACGAGAAGCTAGTCGCTAGAAAGAAGTGATGAGGAAGCGAAGCTATCTATGAAGCTTTGCTCCCCTCCTATACTCGTAATACTCGGCTCGTTGCTACCTTGATTCAAAAGGTAACTAAACCTCTTCTAAAACTTTTAATTGTACCTGTACATATGCATGGACTACACACTAGCTTTAACTTTTAATAACAACCAAGATTTACGATTTCACTTTTAATGTTAGACTTATATTATTTTAAATTGATGCATTCGATTATTTAAGCAAATGTGATGAGGCTAGACCGCTAGAGCGTATTTAAGGAGAAAATGGGCAAATGCCCTTTTCTCCCAAACTAAACAGCTTTTTGCCCTATTTTCCAAACTAATTAGGAAAATGCCCATTTTTTGTAACTCGATTTGAGATAAATCGAGTTAAAAAAAAAAAAAAAATTCTAGAGCCCTATAGCGGCGTTTTTAAGTACCTATAGTAACGTTTTAAGGACCTATAGTTGCGTTTTGTAACTCGACCTCCATGAAATCGAGTTATAGGCAATTTTTTAAATTTTTTTACCTATAACTTGATTTCATAGAGGTCGAGTTACAAAACGCCACTATAGGTCCTGAAAATGTCACTATAGGCTCCTCAAAAATGCCACTATAGGGCCTAACTTGATTTATCACAAATTGAGTTTTAAAAGAGGGGCATTTCCCTAATTAGTTTGGAAAATGGGGCAAAGAGCTGCTATTATTTTTGCCCAAAAAGGGCATTTGGCAATTTTTTCCGCGTATTTAACATTGATTCATCCCCATTGGAGCCTCATAACATATGATTATTACACTACAATAATGTAATCACATTGAGCCTCAGTCCTCGGAGACTACTTTTTTGATAAACTAAATATGTTTATAAACAACGTTGAATTCTGTAAACAATGTCGATATCTTCATAAGCAACAATCACATTTATCAATGTCATAAACAATGCTAATTATTACTTTGATTCATAAATAGCCTCAGTGTTTATTAAATAATCGCATTGTTGATTCAAAATCACGTGCAGGTTGTTTTTTTGTTAGTCAATTTGAAGTTAATTCATTTGTCTATTAATATTGTTTTCGCCTTTCGCTCTTGTAACGTAAAAGGTTGCCAAACTTTCGTTATGGTCTAAGAATCCACTGGACATCTCAACATCGGGATTAAATACCCATATTTGACCGAAGTTCTATGGGAGTGCCATCGCATTTGCGAACTGCTGATAAAACCAAGAGTGTCATGAGGCTACTCATAAAAAATAAACACCAGAATAACAATGAAATATATGTTCGTGTGTAATTGTGTTTATTTTTTGCCAGACCTATAACACTCTTGATTATATCAGCTGTTCACAAATGCATAATATTAATAAATAAACGTGTAAATTTTGAATAAAAATAAATTAAATTATTACACTAAAGCAGGGGAAAAAAAAAAAAAAAAAAAACTCAGGCTATTTTTAATATAGGATTTAATTAATTAGGACAAACAGGTGAATTGGATTGAATCCAAAAACTGTCCCTCACGACCAACTGATCAATAGAAGCTAGGCCTGATGGGTTTCGTTTCAACGATCTAAAAATAAATTACCGCAAACGAGATTATAGAACTCAATTTGTGTGGCAGCTCATTGTGTGGGCAATGGCCTGGGATATCAGCATTAAAAATAGTTCGTCTTCAAACGGTAAAAGAATCAAAAAGTATCAGAAGCACCTTTAAATATGGTAAGAATTCCAACTACACATTTATGTATTCTACCATCAAACAGTAGACCATAGAAGAGTGGGCACAAAGCTCAAGGTCCTCAACGTTGGGGACGAGGAGGATTATAATATTCATATACCGGCGGAGGACAAGAAGTTGTGTAACAGACAAATTTTTGCCCACCTTTGGCCATCACGTCCGAGGTGGGGATCATGGAAATTTCAAAACCATTGACACTGCTTACTCTTGTGAAAAATTAGCACTTGTCCATAATTTACGAATTATGCAATAAAATTTCTCTATTTAAAAAATATTTAGTAAAATGTTTTTATTTTTTAAACTCGATTTCAACAAAATCGAGTTATATATAAAACTCGATATCCTTAAAATTGAGTTATATGTATATTTTTAAGTAAAACTCGACATTCCTTAAAAATTTAAGTGGAAAAATATGCATAAAACTTGACATTGCTAATGTTAAGTTTCACCTATAATTCGATTTTGTTAAAATCGAATTTCAAAATTAGGGACATTTTGCTAAATACTTTCAAAACATAGGCATTTTGCTGCATAATTTGTAAATTAGAGACAAATGCCCATTCCCCCCCCCCCCCTACTCCATATATTTTTATCATTATCAATTAGGATATTGGTGCTAATCATGATTCTTCTTCTTCATCATCTTCAAGAGCACATGGCTGAAAAATGGGGCTCCCCATCTTTTTTTAATTATTTGTGAGTTTTGATTTGATAACTACTGTGTCTGTGTATTCCATATTACGAAATTAGGGTTTTGAAATGAGGATATTTTGAGTTGGTTTAATTGGGTTTGATTGTTTAGACTGAAATGGGGGGTTTTCAATTTGATTATTTTTGAGATCATGGTTATGGTTATGGTTTGGGATTGGGTTTTGTTTTGTTTTTGCTTGCTTTGTTTTGTTTTGTTTTGTTTTGTTTTGTTTTTATATTAGATTATGGTTAAGTAGCATCCTAGCCTAGGTAGTTAAATTACTTTAGTCAAATCAATTTTTTCCATTCATTATCTAACTTTAGCAATTATTTGGACACAATACTAAAAGGTTAAAGACTAAACTATCATATTTGAAACGTTGGCAACTATTTTGATTTTTGACACATGCATCAAATATTAAGGACCAAAATGATAATTTACCCTTCAAAAGAAAAAGAAAAAAATGAAGGGCATAAACCTTTGAAGGAAAAGGAAAGTGTCAATGAAATTTCTCATAGATTGGATTTGCAAATGAAAATCCATTAATGGTGAAACATCTCTTCGATTGGTCGGTGGTGGGTCTCCCTCTTCAATACTCAAAGTTGTCAGGTCAAGTTCACGGAACAAAAACTTGACCAGAATCGAGTCGTGGACATCACTATACATAAGTGTTTTAAAAAATAACTAGCTAAAATACAAAAATAATAATAATTTTGTATTATAAAATAAAAAAGAAATTTTGTATAAATCAATGTGATTGTACTTAGGGACTTAAAGTATTGAAGATGTGGTTTATTGGTCTCCCACTTGAATTTCTTTTTTAAAGAAAAAGTTGTTTCTTCATCGTAAGATGCAAACACAAGATTTTTTTTTTTTTTTTGGGTAATATAAACACAAAAAGTTGGATTAACCGACATAGGAAAGATGTAATTCATTGACCTCCCATGTTCCTATTTTTTTATGGAGGCACTAATTAAATGGTAAAATATTTGAGCAAATAGTTATATTAAATAATAAAAATTATCTTCATATGACTTCTGCTTGATAAAGGCGGAATCGAGGGGAGCTGTGCCCCGAACCCTTAACGTACCCTACATCTTGAAATTGATAAAGTGAATTTTATAGTTAAGATTTCAAGACTTTGACAGTGTACAAGAATTAAATTATTTAAACTTTTGAATAATGTACTACTTATTAATTATTAAATAAGCATTACATTTAAATTTATAATATTTCACCTGGAGCAGTGAAAATTCATGCTTAACCTCGTATTTTAGTTCCCCCTCTTATGACCTACCCACTACCAAACAAATCAAATAATCCGATCATTCATGTCTTTTTAGATCGTGGTCTTTGACCGTGTCAACCTGCTTTCCCATATACTTTATCTCAGCATCGTGAGCTGTGAATATTCGCCTATAGTGTAGGGCTGTGCTCATGAACTTTAAAATTTGTAACATTTAATTTTACCATAGAATGGATTTATAATCTATTTCAAATAAGAGATGATCCTAAGGCTTTTTTTGGTTGGGGTGAAAAATAGAAAATAAGTAATGGGTGTGTTTGGCTGGGAGGGAAGAGGGAAGAGAAAATAGTAGAACCTGACAGTTTTCTCTTTAAACCAACCAAAACAAATCCCCCTAAATTGAAGAGAAAAGAAGAGGAGAAAAATGAGTGTTGTATGAAATGACACGTATATTTGTTACTTATTTTCTACTGTGTGATCTATGGCTCTGTGCCTCTTTTGAGATTTTTTCTTCTTCATTTTTTTTTCTCATTTTTTGTCTAATTACTTATTACTTTATTAGTCATAAGTGTATGTTTGATAACAGTTTATCTAGTTTTAAGTGTATTAATGTATATTTGTACTTCGAAAAAGTGAGGTTTTAAAAAACTATACATTAACTTTAAAAGCTAAAAGGTGAGGTTGTAAGCTCAAGCCAAACACACACTAAATATGAATAAGACAAAATAATAATAACAGTTACATTTTTTTTAAAAAACCAGTAACAATTTTTTTTAATTTGCCCTCTTTTTGTTGTTGTTTTATATATATTTTTAATAAATGATAAAATCATTTTTTAGTAGATAAAAAAATTTATTCACGTACTATTAAAAAAAGTGTAAACTAATATCATTATAATGCTTAAGGTAGCTTGCTTACCAAGCCACCCACTTGGGAAGCTAGTCGCCAGAAAGAAGCAACGAGGAAGTGAAGTTGTCTATGAAGCTTTGCTCCCCCCTACTCATAGTACAACTAAACTTTTTAATTGTATCCGCACATATGCATGGACTACACACTAGTTTTAACTTTTAATAACAACCAAGATTTAAGATTTCACTTTTAATGTTACGCTTATATTATTTTAAATTGACGCATTTGATTATTTAAGCAAATGCGATGGGGCTAGACCGCTAGAGCGTATTTAACATTTATTCATCCCCATTGGAGCCTCATAACATATGATTATTACACTACAATAATGTAATCACATTGAGCCTCAGTCCTCATAGACTACTTTTTTGATAAACTAAATATGTTTATAAACAATGTTGAATTCTGTAAACAATGTCGATATCTTCATAAGCAACAATTGCATTTATCAATGTCAAAAACAATGCTAATTATTACTTTGATTCATAAATAGCCTCAGTGTTTATTAAATAATCGCATTGTTGATTCAAAATCACGTGCAGGCATGAGGCTCTTTTTATTTTTTTTTAATTAATTTGAAGTTTATTCATTTATCTATTAATATTTGTTAGGTTCTAAAGTTTAGGATTTTATGTATTTAGAACTCTAATTTGTATTGTTGGCAAACCATGATCAAAACAATGTGCTTAGAAGTGTTTAAGTCTAGCTCAAAGTTGTGCGTCTATGTAAAGTTGGAATCGAGTTAAAGCAGGAAAGGATTGTGCCTTTCGGCCTGGCTCGATTGATCAAAGCTTGGGCAGAATGTTTTTCTACAGATTCGTCCAACTCAACCCTAAGTGTTTTAAAACGTTTTTAGGGTTTCTTATTTGTCCTAAGTATAAAAGGCAAACCCTAGCCACGTTTTAGTGTTGCTCATATTTGCGGTTTGTGTAAATCTCTTGTGAGATCTAGAGGAGCTTTCCTTTACACAAACTTAGGGTTTTCAAGGAGAAGATTTATCTACGCATTGATGATCAATTCAGTTGCTGCCATTAAAGTTTAAAGAAAACACAAGCGGTTGTGCTTGTAGCTGGTGGTGAATCCAAGAAAGAAGGAGTTCGTGGATTCGGAGCTTACACGTGGTCGTGTCAGTAAGTTCTACTGGTTGGTAGCAATAAGAAGTTGAGCGTGGGGGCTTGTAAATCTTATTGTATTAACTTCGATTCTTTCAAGATAGTGGATTCAAGTTTACCTTGAGGATAGCTAGGTCAAATCCTCCCCAGGTTTTTACCGGTTTGGTTTCCTAGGTGATCATATCTTGTGTTATTTATTTTCCGCTGCTTTGCATGATTTGATCTTTTATATTGTGATAACCTAGACTTGTTTAATTGGACTAAGTAACAACTTGGCTAATTACCTAGGTTTAATCAATTGTTTAAGGGGTCTAAAAACCATCAAGTGGTATCAGAGCGGGTAGCTCTTTTGTTGTTGATCCTTTGATCTCTGAGCTGATCCTTGACCCCTGTTGTCATGGAACACAAACACTCTCTAGTTATTCCTCCTCACTTTGATGGGAATAATTATACTTACTGAAAAGTAAGGATGAAAGCATTCCTGAAATCCATTGATGAGAGGGTGTGGAACTCCGTTGAATACGGATGGGAGAAGCCCACTACTCCTGTTAGTGAGTGGAAAACTTCTAAAAAAGAAGCAGTTTCGTTTAATAGCAAGGCTATGAATGCGATTTTTAACGCTGTTTCTATGGAGGAATTTAAGAGAATCTCTAATGTTGAGATCGCTCATACTGCTTGGAATATCTTCTAGATTGTGCATGAAGGCACAAAGGCTGTCAAAATAAATAAATTGCAGCAATTGACTTCTAAATTTGAAAGCATTAGGATGTCTGATGATGAATCTTTTGATGAATTCTATGCTAAATTGAATGATATTGTTAATTCTGTTTTTAATTTGGGTGAAATCTATGATCAACCTAAAATTGTTAGGAAGATTCTTAGATCTTTAACTGAAGACTTTAGACCCAAGGTGACTGCCATTACTGAAAGTAAGGATGTGGACTCCATCCCTGTTGATGAACTTGTAGGATCTCTTCAATCCTATGAGTTGGATCTACCCAAAACTACCAAATCCAAATCAATGGCTCTTAAGTCAGTTGATGATGTTGAAGGTGGTGGATTTGATGATGAGCTCTCTGCTACAGAGATTGCCTATCTTGCCAAGAACTTTAGAAACTTTCTCAGTAATAGCAATAAAAAGGCAAGAGGCACAAACACTGCTGAACCTAGAAATTTTAGGAAGCATGATCCCACTAAGGTTAACAACAATGATAAACCTAGAGAAAGAGTAGGTTAATCTTCCAACAATTCCTTGGGCTCTCAGTGTTTTGGATGTCAAGGGTATGGACACATGAAATCTGAATGTCCAACCTATTTGAAGTCTAAGGGTAAGGCTATGACTGTAACCCTTAGTGATGGTGAAGTTTCTGATAATGAGTCTGAGTGTGATGAGGATGGAAACTTCATTGTTTTCACCGCTACTGCTGTAGTTGATGAGAGCATATCTGTTGAAGAGAACCCTTCTGATCTGAAAGAGTCTAAGTCTAAAAAACTTACCCTATCTAAGGACAAGATACATGATAAGCCTGCATGGGTTTGTCACTTTTGTGGAAAGGCTGGACACATCCGTCCAAACTGCTACAAGCTGCAAGTTGCTAAGAGAGCAAACAAACCAAAAGTACTTGTGCCTCAAGCACTTGATCCTATGGTACTTATTGGTGATTTGGTAAAGGCTTTAAATCTTTATTCCAATCCTGGAGTTGGTAATCATTCTCATGTGAATAAGAACTCCAATGCTCGTGGTGCATCTAAAAGATTTTGGATGCAAAAGACTCGACCTAACTGAGTCTTTCTGACATGGTCCTTGTGCTTCATTGCTCTACCTTTTGTAGCCATTGTTCTTTGGTTTTATTTTGTTTTATTGTTTCTAGGATTTGCATAGCATAACATTCATGCATTTCATTCTAGGTGTTTATTTTATTTTATTTAAAAAAAATAAAAAACAAAAAAAGAAAAAGAAAAAGGAAGCACATTTTGTTTTGTACTATTCTTCTTGGTTTTTGTGAACAAGGTTGGTCAATTTATTTTCACATAACATGTCTCTTGTACCTTGTTTAGATTTGATGAGCTTATTTATTGCACTTTACTAGTTGAAACTTTGTAGTGCATGTTGTGTGGGAAAGATGTTTATGGCTTTTGATTACTATGTCTTAATCTTGAAGTCACATGTTTTTAAATGTTTGACTTGAACCTTTAGAGAAAGGCATAAATAACCATCTCACCACTGTTCACTAGCCAATTATGAACACCTTAGTGCATATCATAAGATTTTGTACTCGAGAAAGTGTAGCACATGCACAAAAAAAACATAAGGTGAAGCCTCGGGTTAAATTGCTTAATTCTTAAAATCAAAATTGGTGTGTACTATTAGGCTTGATGCCAAACTCACATAACTTAAAATTAGAATGTATATTATGAGGTATAAATACAAGAAACTTACATGATTGCAAGTTTATGATCTAGGAGATGTGGGAGTTATATGATGTAACTTTTTAGGTGATAGTCTCTTTTAAATTCTTTGTGATGAATTTTGTAGACTTTGTGATTGATTGCTATTCACATATCACCTCACATGTATCTCAAGTTTTTACTAGTTGCACACATTACACGAGTTACTCTTTGCTAAACATTGTACATGTTATTGTGTGTGTTTATGGTTTGACCAACCAAGTTGTGCAAATACTTTGAATTTTGTACAAAATTAATTTGTTGCTTGAAAATTTGTGGAGAATGCAAGAAATTTTGTTTTGGGAATTTTGGGCTTAAAATTCTTGTTTTGAAAATCATATCATTTCATACTCATGCATTTTTGTTCTTAAATTTCAATGCTTTGAGTTAAATCAAATTGTTTTTCAAAAATTGTGTTTTTCCTCAAAAATATGGTGAGCCTCTACCTAATTCGATCGATCCATTCTGTTTTTCGATCGATCGAAAATTTTTAAATTTGAGAGAGAGAGTCTCTGTCTGTTTTGATCGATCGAGGTTGATTTTCGATTGATCGAAACTCGTGAATCAGGTTTTTTAAAAAGACAGATTGGACTTTTTCAAAGTTACTTTTTCAAATAGTTTTCAACTTTTCTCTCTCTCTGCGTTGGCTCTAGGCTCCACCATCCAATTTTTTGTCGTTTTCCTTCAAGATTTTTGCAAGGTTTTTGTCCTTGGAGGCCGGTAAGTCCCTTTTGCCCTTCCTTTTCAATTTTATTTCTTGATTTCATGCATTATCATGGGTATTTTCGGTACTTTCAAAATATTGGGGTATTTGATGATTTGAACCTATTTTGGTAAAATTGATCAATGGGTTTTTGTTCTATGATGCTATAATGATGTTCCTTATAGTTTAATTTGATCGATTTTGTGATTTTTGAAAAATTGGAAATTCTAGGGTTTTGAATTTGATCCGAATTGGGGATTTTGTCTAATTGGGTTAAATTGATGAAATTGGCTTATCAAAATGATGTATTTGGTCATTATTTTTGTTATTATATCATGTGTGATGATCAATTCGTCAATATTTTTTTAAAATTGATCAAGTGGTTTTCCAAATTTTGGGGTTTTTGTGTTAAAACCTTAATGTTCAAGCCAATTTCGGAAATTTGAACCTTTTGGACTTAATTCACTGCATTAGCATATGCATCATGTCATTTAACTTGTTCATGCATCATATAGATTTTTATTCTATATTCTGTTTTTGTGCTAACTTGCAGTCTGCCCTTAGTTTTGGTTTTGTGTTTTTGTTCTTTTGCTCTGTGTTTTGGTCCTTATCTTAGCACCATGCCTAGGAAAACTAGAGCCAATAGGACCCATTCCACTTCTTCTGTGTCTCCCTCTAGGGTTGAGGAATTTAGGAATGAGAAGTGTCATGAGGCCTATGAGACTTTGAACCGTAAGCGTAAGATTTGGGC